>NC_091191.1:38738951-38828951 GCF_040958095.1 Procambarus clarkii
TATATAGTAAAATTAATAACAATAAACTGAAAATTCACAAAAACGTGGAAAAATGGAAAAATATTGCCTAATTCGATGATATTTTGTTTAAATCACATAGAGAAAAAGGGGGATGATAAACGTCAAAATATTGCTAAATTCGATGATTTTTAGTACAAAACAAAATGCAAGAAAACTTGCTAAAAAATGCAATATTATGGGAAATTCTGAGATTTGAAGGCCAAATCATATATCGTGAGAAAACATGAAGTAATATCGAAATATTGGTATAATCGAATATATTTACGTAAAATCACACTACATGAAAAACGTGAAATAAGTCACTATATTACCAAATTTGAGGATTTTAACTTCAATTTATATGGCGAGGTTTCGTACTACTTAGATCCCAGAGAAGACATATTAATATGTTGTTTCCAATACAAATGATATAAATCGATGTGTTTTCATTAGAATTAACTAAAATGTTCCTGATTTTCCGTTTATATTACCAATGGAAGATGTACACGTAAAATCGCTCTAATCCGGCTAAACGTCGATATATGCAATAAAAACAGAACTTCTCCCCTTTTAATATCTTACACAGTATTTTAACGAGAAGCAAGTAATTGGTTGCCAATGAAGTATTTAAGGTTATTTTCTAACCAATTATGTGTTTGCATCATTTTTATCGTATATATAATAAATTAATAACAATAAACTGAAAATTCACAAAAACGTGGAACAAGGGCAAAATATTGAATAATTCGATGATATTTTGTTTAAATCACATAAGGGAAAAGGGGGATGATGAACGTCAAAATATTCCTAAATTCGATGATTTTTTATACAAACCAAATGCAAGAAAACTAGCTAAAAAATACAATATTATGCGAAATTCTGAGGTTTGAAGGCTAAATCACATATCGTGAGAAAACATGAAGTAGTGCCGAAATGTTGGTATAAACGAATATATTTACGTAAAATCACACTACATGAAAAACGTGAAAAAATTCACTATATTACCAAATTTAAGGATTTTAACTTCAAATTATATGGCGAGGTTTCGTATTACTTAGATCCCAGAAAAGACATTTTAAAATGTTGTTTCCAATACAAATGATATAAATCGATGTGTTTTCATTAGAATTAACTAAAATGTTCCTGATTTTCCGTTAATATTACCAATGGAAGATGTACACGTAAAACCGCTCTAATCCGGCTGAAACGTCGATATATGCAATAAAAACAGAACTTCTCCCCTTTCAATATCTTACACAGTATTTTAACGAGAAACAAACAGTTGATTGAAAATGAAGTATTTAAGGTTATTTTGTAACTATTTATGTGTTTGCATCATTTTTATCGTATATATAATGAATTAATAACAATAAACTGAAAAATCACAAAAACGTGGAAAAAAGGCAAAATATTGCCTAATTCGATGATATTTTGTTTAAATCACATAAGGGAAAAGGGGGATGATGAACGTCAAAATATTGCTAAATTCGATGATTTTTTATACAAACCAAATGCAAGAAAACTAGCTAAAAAATGCAATATAATGCGAAATTCTGAGATTTGAAGGCTAAATCACATATCGTGAGAAAACATGAAGTAGTGTCGAAATATTGGTATAAACGAATATATTTACGTAAAATCACACTACATGAAAAACGTGAAAAAAGTCACTATATTACCAAATTTGAGGATTTTAACTACAAATTATATGGCGAGGTTTCGTATTACTTAGATCCCAGAAAAGACATATTAAAATGTTGTTTCCAATACAAATGATATAAATCGATGTGTGTTCTTTAGAATTAACTAAAATGTTCCTGATTTTCCGTTTATATTACCAATGGAAGATGTACACGTAAAACCGCTCTAATCCGGCTGAAACGTCGATATATGCAATAAAAACAGAACTTCTCCCCTTTTAATATCTTACACAGTATTTTAACGAAAAGCAAGTAATTGGTTGCCAATGAAGTATTTAAGGTTATTTTGTAACTAATTATGTGTTTGCATCATTTTTATCGTATATATATAATGAATTAATAACAATAAACTGAAAAATCACAAAAACGTGTAAAAAAGGCAAAATATTGCCTAATTCGATGATATTTTGTTTAAATCACATAAGGGAAAAGGGGGATGATGAACGTCAAAATATTGCGAAATTCGATGATTTTTTATACAAACCAAATGCAAGAAAACTAGCTAAAAAATGCAATATAATGCGAAATTCTGAGATTTGAAGGCTAAATCACATATCGTGAGAAAACATGAAGTAGTGTCGAAATATTTGTACAAACGAATATATTTACGTAAAATCACACTACATGAAAAACGTGAAAAAATCACTATATTACCAAATCTGAGGATTTTAACTTCAAATTATAAGGCGAGGTTTCGTATTACTTAGATCCCAGAAAAGAAATATTAAAATGTTGTTTCCAATAAAAATGATAAAAATCAATGTGTTTTCTTTAGAATTAACTAAAATGTTCCTGATTTTCCGTTTATATTACCAATGTAAGATGTACACGAAAAACCGCTCTAATCCGGCTGAAACGTCGATATATGCAATAAAAACAGAACTTCATCCTTTTTAATATCTAACACAGTATTTTAACGAGAAACAAGTAATTGGTTGCAAATGAAGTATTTAAGGTTATTTTGTAACCAATTATGTGTTTGCATCATTTTTATCGTATATATAATGAATTAATAACAATAAACTGAAAAATCACAAAAACGTGGAAAAAAGGCAAAATATTGCCCAATTCGATGATATTTTGTTTAAATCACATAAAGGAAAAGGGGGATGATGAACGTCAAAATATTGCTAAATTCGATGATTTTTTATACAAACCAAATGCAAGAAAACTAGCTAAAAAATGCAATATAATGCGAAATTCTGAGATTTGAAGGCTAAATCACATATCGTGAGAAAACATGAAGTAGTGTCGAAATATTGGTATAAACGAATATATTTACGTAAAATCACAATACATGAAAAACGTGAAAAAAGTCACTATATTACCAAATATGAGGATTTTAACTTCAAATTATATGGCGAGGTTTCGTATTACTTAGAGCCCAGAAAAGACATTTTAAAATGTTGTTTCCAATACAAATGATATAAATCGATGTGTTTTCATTAGATTTAACTAAAATGTTCCTGATTTTCCGTTTATATTACCAATGGAAGATGTACATGTAAAACCGCTCTAATCCGGCTGAAACGTCGATATATGCAACAAAAACAGAACTTCTCCTCTTTCAATATCTTACACAGTATTTTAACGAAAAACAAACAGTTGATTGAAAATGAAGTATTTAAGGATATTTTCTAACCAATTATGTGTTTGCATCATTTTTATCGTATATATAGTAAATTAATAACAATAAACTGAAAATTCACAAAAACGTGGAAAAATGGAAAAATATTGCCTAATTCGATGATATTTTGTTTAAATCACATAGAGAAAAAGGGGGATGATAAACGTCAAAATATTGCTAAATTCGATGATTTTTAGTACAAAACAAAATGCAAGAAAACTTGCTAAAAAATGCAATATTATGGGAAATTCTGAGATTTGAAGGCCAAATCATATATCGTGAGAAAACATGAAGTAATATCGAAATATTGGTATAATCGAATATATTTACGTAAAATCACACTACATGAAAAACGTGAAATAAGTCACTATATTACCAAATTTGAGGATTTTAACTTCAATTTATATGGCGAGGTTTCGTACCACTTAGATCCCAGAGAAGACATATTAATATGTTGTTTCCAATACAAATGATATAAATCGATGTGTTTTCATTAGAATTAACTAAAATGTTCCTGATTTTCCGTTTATATTACCAATGGAAGATGTACACGTAAAATCGCTCTAATCCGGCTGAAACGTCGATATATGCAATAAAACCAGAACTTCTCCCCTTTTAATATCTTACACAGTATTTTAACGAGAAGCAAGTAATTGGTTGCCAATGAAGTATTTAAGGTTATTTTCTAACCAATTATGTGTTTGCATCATTTTTATCGTATATATAATAAATTAATAACAATAAACTGAAAATTCACAAAAACGTGGAACAAGGGCAAAATATTGAATAATTCGATGATATTTTGTTTAAATCACATAAGGGAAAAGGGGGATGATGAACGTCAAAATATTCCTAAATTCGATGATTTTTTATACAAACCAAATGCAAGAAAACTAGCTAAAAAATACAATATTATGCGAAATTCTGAGGTTTGAAGGCTAAATCACATATCGTGAGAAAACATGAAGTAGTGCCGAAATGTTGGTATAAACGAATATATTTACGTAAAATCACACTACATGAAAAACGTGAAAAAATTCACTATATTACCAAATTTAAGGATTTTAACTTCAAATTATATGGCGAGGTTTCGTATTACTTAGATCCCAGAAAAGACATTTTAAAATGTTGTTTCCAATACAAATGATATAAATCGATGTGTTTTCATTAGAATTAACTAAAATGTTCCTGATTTTCCGTTAATATTACCAATGGAAGATGTACACGTAAAACCGCTCTAATCCGGCTGAAACGTCGATATATGCAATAAAAACAGAACTTCTCCCCTTTCAATATCTTACACAGTATTTTAACGAGAAACAAACAGTTGATTGAAAATGAAGTATTTAAGGTTATTTTGTAACTATTTATGTGTTTGCATCATTTTTATCGTATATATAATGAATTAATAACAATAAACTGAAAAATCACAAAAACGTGGAAAAAAGGCAAAATATTGCCTAATTCGATGATATTTTGTTTAAATCACATAAGGGAAAAGGGGGATGATGAACGTCAAAATATTGCTAAATTCGATGATTTTTTATACAAACCAAATGCAAGAAAACTAGCTAAAAAATGCAATATAATGCGAAATTCTGAGATTTGAAGGCTAAATCACATATCGTGAGAAAACATGAAGTAGTGTCGAAATATTGGTATAAACGAATATATTTACGTAAAATCACACTACATGAAAAACGTGAAAAAAGTCACTATATTACCAAATTTGAGGATTTTAACTACAAATTATATGGCGAGGTTTCGTATTACTTAGATCCCAGAAAAGACATATTAAAATGTTGTTTCCAATACAAATGATATAAATCGATGTGTGTTCTTTAGAATTAACTAAAATGTTCCTGATTTTCCGTTTATATTGCCAATGGAAGATGTACACGTAAAACCGCTCTAATCCGGCTGAAACGTCGATATATGCAATAAAAACAGAACTTCTCCCCTTTTAATATCTTACACAGTATTTTAACGAAAAGCAAGTAATTGGTTGCCAATGAAGTATTTAAGGTTATTTTCTAACCAATTATGTGTTTGCATCATTTTTATCGTATATATAATAAATTAATAACAATAAACTGAAAATTCACAAAAACGTGCAACAAGAGCAAAATATTGCCTAATTCGATGATATTTTGTTTAAATCACATAAGGGAAAAAAGGGATGATGAACGTCAAAATATTGCTAAATTCGATGATTTTTTATACAAACCAAATGCAAGAAAACTAGCTAAAAAATGCAATATAATGCGAAATTCTGAGATTTGAAGGCTAAATCACATATCGTGAGAAAACATGAAGTAGTGTCGAAATATTGGTATAAACGAATATATTTACGTAAAATCACACTACATGAAAAACGTGAAAAAAGTCACTATATTACCAAATTTGAGGATTTTAACTTCAAATTATATGGCGAGGTTTCGTATTACTTAGAGCCCAGAAAAGACATTTTAAAATGAAATGATATAAATCGATGTGTTTTCATTAGAATTAACTAAAATGTTCCTGATTTTCCGTTTATATTACCAATGGAAGATGTACACGTAAAACCGCTCTAATCCGGCTGAAACGTCGATATATGCAATAAAAACAGAACTTCTCCTCTTTCAATATTTTACACAGTATTTTAACGAGAAACAAACAGTTGACTGAAAATGAAGTATTTAAGGATATTTTCTAACCAATTATGTGTTTGCATAATTTTTATCGTATATATAATAAATTAATATCAATAAACTGAAAATTCACAAAAACGTGGAAAAACGGCAAAATATTGCCTAATTCGATATTTTGTTTAAGTCACATAAAGGAAAAGAAGGATGATAAACGTCAAAATATTGCTAAATTCGATGATTTTTAGTACAAAACAAAATGCAAGAAAACTAGCTAAAAAATGCAATATTATGCGAAATTCTGAGATTTGAAGGCTAAATCACATATCGTGAGAAAACATGAAGTAGTGCCGAAATATTGGTATAAACGAATATATTTACGTAAAATCACACTACATGAAAAACGTGAAAAAAGTCACTATATTACCAAATTTGAGGATTTTAACTTCAAATTATAAGGCGAGGTTTCGTATTACTTAGATCCCAGAAAAGAAATATTAAAATGTTGTTTCCAATAAAAATGATTAAAATCAATGTGTTTTCATTAGAATTAACTAAAATGTTCCTGATTTTCCGTTTATATTACCAATGTAAGATGTACACGTAAAACCGCCCTAATCCGGCTGAAACGTCGATATATGCAATAAAAACAGAACTTCATCCCTTTTAATATCTTACACAGTAATTTAACGAGAAACAAGTAATTGGTTGCAAATGAAGTATTTAAGGTTATTTTGTAACTAATTATGTGTTTGCATCATTTTTATCGTATATATATAATGAATTAATAACAATAAACTGAAAAATCACAAAAACGTGTAAAAAAGGCAAAATATTGCCTAATTCGATGATATTTTGTTTAAATCATATAAGGGAAAAGGGGGATGATGAACGTCAAAATATTGCGAAATTCGATGATTTTTTATACAAACCAAATGCAAGAAAACTAGCTAAAAAATGCAATATATTGCGAAATTCTGAGATTTGAAGGCTAAATCACATATCGTGAGAAAACATGAAGTAGTGTCGAAATATTGGTATAAACGAATATATTTACGTAAAATCACACTACATGAAAAACGTGAAAAAAGTCACTATATTACCAAATTTGAGGATTTTAACTTCAAATTATATGGCGAGGTTTCGTATTACTTAGAGACCAGAGAAGACATTTTAAAATGAAATGATATAAATCGATGTGTTTTCATTAGAATTAACTAAAATGTTCCTGATTTTCCGTTTATATTACCAATGGAAGATGTACACGTAAAATCGCTCTAATCCGGCTGAAACGTCGATATATGCAATAAAAACAGAACTTCTCCTCTTTCAATATTTTACACAGTATTTTAACGAGAAACAAACAGTTGATTGAAAATGAAGTATTTAAGGATATTTTCTAACCAATTATGTGTTTGCATAATTTTTATCGTATATATAATAAATTAATATCAATAAACTGAAAATTCACAAAAACGTGGAAAAATGGAAAAATATTGCCTAATTCGATGATATTTTGTTTAAATCACATAGAGAAAAAGGGGGATGATAAACGTCAAAATATTGCTAAATTCGATGATTTTTAGTACAAAACAAAATGCAAGAAAACTTGCTAAAAAATGCAATATTATGGGAAATTCTGAGATTTGAAGGCCAAATCATATATCGTGAGAAAACATGAAGTAATATCGAAATATTGGTATAATCGAATATATTTACGTAAAATCACACTACATGAAAAACGTGAAATAAGTCACTATATTACCAAATTTGAGGATTTTAACTTCAATTTATATGGCGAGGTTTCGTACTACTTAGATCCCAGAGAAGACATATTAATATGTTGTTTCCAATACAAATGATATAAATCGATGTGTTTTCATTAGAATTAACTAAAATGTTCCTGATTTTCCGTTTATATTACCAATGGAAGATGTACACGTAAAATCGCTCTAATCCGGCTGAAACGTCGATATATGCAATAAAAACAGAACTTCTCCCCTTTTAATATCTTACACAGTATTTTAACGAGAAGCAAGTAATTTGTTGCCAATGAAGTATTTAAGGTTATTTTCTAACCAATTATGTGTTTGCATCATTTTTATCGTATATATAATAAATTAATAACAATAAACTGAAAATTCACAAAAACGTGGAACAAGGGCAAAATATTGAATAATTCGATGATATTTTGTTTAAATCACATAAGGGAAAAGGGGGATGATGAACGTCAAAATATTCCTAAATTCGATGATTTTTTATACAAACCAAATGCAAGAAAACTAGCTAAAAAATACAATATTATGCGAAATTCTGAGGTTTAAAGACTAAATCACATATCGTGAGAAAACATGAAGTAGTGCCGAAATGTTGGTATAAACGAATATATTTACGTAAAATCACACTACATGAAAAACGTGAAAAAATTCACTATATTACCAAATTTAAGGATTTTAACTTCAAATTATATGGCGAGGTTTCGTATTACTTAGATCCCAGAAAAGACATTTTAAAATGTTGTTTCCAATACAAATGATATAAATCGATGTGTTTTCATTAGAATTAACTAAAATGTTCCTGATTTTCCGTTAATATTACCAATGGAAGATGTACACGTAAAACCGCTCTAATCCGGCTGAAACGTCGATATATGCAATAAAAACAGAACTTCTCCCCTTTCAATATCTTACACAGTATTTAAACGAGAAACAAACAGTTGATTGAAAATGAAGTATTTAAGGTTATTTTGTAACTATTTATGTGTTTGCATCATTTTTATCGTATATATAATGAATTAATAACAATAAACTGAAAAATCACAAAAACGTGGAAAAAAGGCAAAATATTGCCTAATTCGATGATATTTTGTTTAAATCACATAAGGGAAAAGGGGGATGATGAACGTCAAAATATTGCTAAATTCGATGATTTTTTATACAAACCAAATGCAAGAAAACTAGCTAAAAAATGCAATATAATGCGAAATTCTGAGATTTGAAGGCTAAATCACATATCGTGAGAAAACATGAAGTAGTGTCGAAATATTGGTATAAACGAATATATTTACGTAAAATCACACTACATGAAAAACGTGAAAAAAGTCACTATATTACCAAATTTGAGGATTTTAACTACAAATTATATGGCGAGGTTTCGTATTACTTAGATCCCAGAAAAGACATATTAAAATGTTGTTTCCAATACAAATGATATAAATCGATGTGTGTTCTTTAGAATTAACTAAAATGTTCCTGATTTTCCGTTTATATTGCCAATGGAAGATGTATACGTAAAACCGCTCTAATCCGGCTGAAACGTCGATATATGCAATAAAAACAGAACTTCTCCCCTTTTAATATCTTACACAGTATTTTAACGAAAAGCAAGTAATTGGTTGCCAATGAAGTATTTAAGGTTATTTTCTAACCAATTATGTGTTTGCATCATTTTTATCGTATATATAATAAATTAATAACAATAAACTGAAAATTCACAAAAACGTGCAACAAGAGCAAAATATTGCCTAATTCGATGATATTTTGTTTAAATCACATAAGGGAAAAAAGGGATGATGAACGTCAAAATATTGCTAAATTCGATGATTTTTTATACAAACCAAATGCAAGAAAACTAGCTAAAAAATGCAATATAATGCGAAATTCTGAGATTTGAAGGCTAAATCACATATCGTGAGAAAACATGAAGTAGTGTCGAAATATTGGTATAAACGAATATATTTACGTAAAATCACACTACATGAAAAACGTGAAAAAAGTCACTATATTACCAAATTTGAGGATTTTAACTTCAAATTATATGGCGAGGTTTCGTATTACTTAGAGCCCAGAAAAGACATTTTAAAATGAAATGATATAAATCGATGTGTTTTCATTAGAATTAACTAAAATGTTCCTGATTTTCCGTTTATATTACCAATGGAAGATGTACACGTAAAACCGCTCTAATCCGGCTGAAACGTCGATATATGCAATAAAAACAGAACTTCTCCTCTTTCAATATTTTACACAGTATTTTAACGAGAAACAAACAGTTGACTGAAAATGAAGTATTTAAGGATATTTTCTAACCAATTATGTGTTTGCATAATTTTTATCGTATATATAATAAATTAATATCAATAAACTGAAAATTCACAAAAACGTGGAAAAACGGCAAAATATTGCCTAATTCGATATTTTGTTTAAGTCACATAAAGGAAAAGAAGGATGATAAACGTCAAAATATTGCTAAATTCGATGATTTTTAGTACAAAACAAAATGCAAGAAAACTAGCTAAAAAATGCAATATTATGCGAAATTCTGAGATTTGAAGGCTAAATCACATATCGTGAGAAAACATGAAGTAGTGCCGAAATATTGGTATAAACGAATATATTTACGTAAAATCACACTACATGAAAAACGTGAAAAAAGTCACTATATTACCAAATTTGAGGATTTTAACTTCAAATTATAAGGCGAGGTTTCGTATTACTTAGATCCCAGAAAAGAAATATTAAAATGTTGTTTCCAATAAAAATGATTAAAATCAATGTGTTTTCATTAGAATTAACTAAAATGTTCCTGATTTTCCGTTTATATTACCAATGTAAGATGTACACGTAAAACCGCCCTAATCCGGCTGAAACGTCGATATATGCAATAAAAACAGAACTTCATCCCTTTTAATATCTTACACAGTAATTTAACGAGAAACAAGTAATTGGTTGCAAATGAAGTATTTAAGGTTATTTTGTAACTAATTATGTGTTTGCATCATTTTTATCGTATACATATAATGAATTAATAACAATAAACTGAAAAATCACAAAAACGTGTAAAAAAGGCAAAATATTGCCAAATTCGATGATATTTTGTTTAAATCATATAAGGGAAAAGGGGGATGATGAACGTCAAAATATTGCGAAATTCGATGATTTTTTATACAAACCAAATGCAAGAAAACTAGCTAAAAAATGCAATATAATGCGAAATTCTGAGATTTGAAGGCTAAATCACATATCGTGAGAAAACTTGAAGTAGTGTCGAAATATTGGTATAAACGAATATATTTACGTAAAATCACACTACATGAAAAACGTGAAAAAAGTCACTATATTACCAAATTTGAGGATTTTAACTTCAAATTATATGGCGAGGTTTCGTATTACTTAGAGACCAGAGAAGACATTTTAAAATGAAATGATATAAATCGATGTGTTTTCATTAGAATTAACTAAAATGTTCCTGATTTTCCGTTTATATTACCAATGGAAGATGTACACGTAAAACCGCTCTAATCCGGCTGAAAAGTCGATATATGCAATAAAAACAGAACTTCTCCTCTTTCAATATTTTACACAGTATTTTAACGAGAAACAAACAGTTGATTGAAAATGAAGTATTTAAGGATATTTTCTAACCAATTATGTGTTTGCATAATTTTTATCGTATATATAATAAATTAATATCAATAAACTGAAAATTCACAAAAACGTGGAAAAATGGAAAAATATTGCCTAATTCGATGATATTTTGTTTAAATCACATAGAGAAAAAGGGGGATGATAAACGTCAAAATATTGCTAAATTCGATGATTTTTAGTACAAAACAAAATGCAAGAAAACTTGCTAAAAAGTGCAATATTATGCGAAATTCTGAGATTTGAAGGCCAAATCATATATCGTGAGAGAACATGAAGTAATATCGAAATATTGGTATAATCGAATATATTTACGTAAAATCACACTACATGAAAAACGTGAAATAAGTCACTATATTACCAAATTTGAGGATTTTAACTTCAATTTATATGGCGAGGTTTCGTACTACTTAGATCCCAGAGAAGACATATTAATATGTTGTTTCCAATACAAATGATATAAATCGATGTGTTTTCATTAGAATTAACTAAAATGTTCCTGATTTTCCGTTTATATTACCAATGGAAGATGTACACGTAAAATCGCTCTAATCCGGCTGAAACGTCGATATATGCAATAAAAACAGAACTTCTCCCCTTTTAATATCTTACACAGTATTTTAACGAGAAGCAAGTAATTGGTTGCCAATGAAGTATTTAAGGTTATTTTCTAACCAATTATGTGTTTGCATCATTTTTATCGTATATTTAATAAATTAATAACAATAAACTGAAAATTCACAAAAACGTGGAACAAGGGCAAAATATTGAATAATTCGATGATATTTTGTTTAAATCACATAAGGGAAAAGGGGGATGATGAACGTCAAAATATTCCTAAATTCGATGATTTTTTATACAAACAAATGCAAGAAAACTAGCTAAAAAATACAATATTATGCGAAATTCTGAGGTTTGAAGGCTAAATCACATATCGTGAGAAAACATGAAGTAGTGCCGAAATGTTGGTATAAACGAATATATTTACGTAAAATCACACTACATGAAAAACGTGAAAAAATTCACTATATTACCAAATTTGAGGATTTTATCTTCAAATTATATGGCGAGGTTTCGTATTACTTAGATCCCAGAAAAGACATTTTAAAATGTTGTTTCCAATACAAATGATATAAATCGATGTGTTTTCATTAGAATTAACTAAAATGTACCTGATTTTCCGTTAATATTACCAATGGAAGATGTACACGTAAAACCGCTCTAATCCGGCTGAAACGTCGATATATGCAATAAAAACAGAACTTCTCCCCTTTCAATATCTTACACAGTATTTTAACGAGAAACAAACAGTTGATTGAAAATGAAGTATTTAAGGTTATTTTGTAACTATTTATGTGTTTGCATCATTTTTATCGTATATATAATGAATTAATAACAATAAACTGAAAAATCACAAAAACGTGGAAAAAAGGCAAAATATTGCCTAATTCGATGATATTTTGTTTAAATCACATAAGGGAAAAGGGGGATGATGAACGTCAAAATATTGCTAAATTCGATTATTTTTTATACAAACCAAATGCAAGAAAACTAGCTAAAAAATGCAATATAATGCGAAATTCTGAGATTTGAAGGCTAAATCACATATCGTGAGAAAACATGAAGTAGTGTCGAAATATTGGTATAAACGAATATATTTACGTAAAATCACACTACATGAAAAACGTGAAAAAAGTCACTATATTACCAAATTTGAGGATTTTAACTACAAATTATATGGCGAGGTTTCGTATTACTTAGATCCCAGAAAAGACATATTAAAATGTTGTTTCCAATACAAATGATATAAATCGATGTGTGTTCTTTAGAATTAACTAAAATGTTCCTGATTTTCCGTTTATATTACCAATGGAAGATGTACACGTAAAACCGCTCTAATCCGGCTGAAACGTCGATATATGCAATAAAAACAGAACTTCTCCCCTTTTAATATCTTACACAGTATTTTAACGAAAAGCAAGTAATTGGTTGCCAATGAAGTATTTAAGGTTATTTTCTAACTAATTATGTGTTTGCATCATTTTTATCGTATATATAATAAATTAATAACAATAAACTGAAAATTCACAAAAACGTGCAACAAGAGCAAAATATTGCCTAATTCGATGATATTTTGTTTAAATCACATAAGGGAAAAAAGGGATGATGAACGTCAAAATATTGCTAAATTCGATGATTTTTTATACAAACCAAATGCAAGAAAACTAGCTAAAAAATGCAATATAATGCGAAATTCTGAGATTTGAAGGCTAAATCACATATCGTGAGAAAACATGAAGTAGTGTCGAAATATTGGTATAAACGAATATATTTACGTAAAAACACACTACATGAAAAACGTGAAAAAAGTCACTATATTACCAAATTTGAGGATTTTAACTTCAAATTATATAGCGAGGTTTCGTATTACTTAGAGCCCAGAAAAGACATTTTAAAATGAAATGATCGATGTGTTTTCATTAGAATTAACTAAAATGTTCCTGATTTTCCGTTTATATTACCAATGGAAGATGTACACGTAAAACCGCTCTAATCCGGCTGAAACGTCGATATATGCAATAAAAACAGAACTTCTCCTCTTTCAATATTTTACACAGTATTTTAACGAGAAACAAACAGTTGATTGAAAATGAAGTATTTAAGGATATTTTCTAACCAATTATGTTTTTGCACAATTTTTATCGTATATATAATAAATTAATATCAATACACTGAAAATTCACAAAAACGTGGAAAAACGGCAAAATATTGCCTAATTCGATGATATTTTGTTTAAATCACATAAAGAAAAAGAAGGATGATAAACGTCAAAATATTGCTAAATTCGATGATTTTTAGTACAAAACAAAATGCAAGAAAACTAGCTAAAAAATGCAATATAATGCGAAATTCTGAGATTTGAAGGCTAAATCACATATCGTGAGAAAACATGAAGTAGTGTCGAAATATTGGTATAAACGAATATATTTACGTAAAATCACACTACATGAAAAACGTGAAAAAAGTCACTATATTACCAAATTTGAGGATTTTAACTTCAAATTATATGGCGAGGTTTCGTATTACTTAGAGCCCAGAAAAGACATTTTAAAATGAAATTATATAAATCGATGTGTTTTCATTAGAATTAACTAAAATGTTCCTGATTTTCCGTTTATATTACCAATGGAAGATGTACACGTAAAGCCGCTCTAATCCGGCTGAAACGTCGATATATGCAATAAAAACAGAACTTCTCCTCTGCCAATATCTTACACATTATTTTAACGAGAAACAAACAGTTGATTGAAAATGAAGTATTTAAGGATATTTTACAAACCAATTATGTGTTTGCATAATTTTTATCGTATATATAATAAATTAATATCAATAAACTGAAAATTCACAAAAACGTGGAAAAACGGCAAAATATTGCCCAATTCGATGATATTTTGTTTAACTCACGTAAAGGAAAAGAGGGATGATAAACGTGAAAATATTGCTAAATTCGATGATTTTTAGTACAAAACAAAATGCAAGAAAACTTGCTAAAAAATGCAATATTATGCGAAATTCTGAGATTTGAAGGCCAAATCACATATTGTGAGAAAACATGAAGTAATATCGAAATATTGGTATAATCGAATATATTTACGTAAAATCACACTACATGAAAAACGTGAAAAAGTCACTATATTACCAAATATGAGGATTTTAACTTCAAATTATATGGCGAGGTTTCGAATTACTTAGATCCCAGAAAAGACATATTACAATGTTGTTTCCAAGATAAAAATCAATGTGTTTTCATTAGAATTAACTAAAATGTTCCTGATTTACCGTTTATATTACCAATGGAAGATGTACACGTAAAACCGCTCTAATCCGGCTGAAACGTCGATATATGCAATAAAAACAGAACTTCTCCCCTTTTAAATATCTTACACAGTATCATAACGAGAAACAAATAGTTGTTTGATAATGAAGTATTTCTGGGTAATTTCTAACCAATTATATGTTTGCATCATTTTTATCGTATATATAATGAATTAATAACAATAAACTGAAAATTCACATAAACGGTGAAAAACGGCAAAATATTGCCTAATTCGATGATATTTTGTTTAAATCACATAAGGGAAATGGGGATGATAAACGTCAAAATATTGCTAAATTCGATGATTTTTTTATACAAACCAAATGCAAGAAAACTTGCTAAAAAATGCAATATAATGCGAAATTCTGAGATTTGAAGGCTAAATCACATATCGTGAGAAAACATGACGTAGTGTCGAAATATTGGTATAAACGAATATATTTACGTAAAATCACACTACATGAAAAACGTGAAAAAAGTCACTATATTACCAAATTTGAGGATTTTAACTACAAATTATATGGCGAGGTTTCGTATTACTTAGATCCCAGAAAAGACATATTAAAATGTTGTTTCCAATACAAATGATATAAATCGATGTGTGTTCTTTAGAATTAACTAAAATGTTCCTGATTTTCCGTTTATATTACCAATGGAAGATGTACACGTAAAACCGCTCTAATCCGGCTGAAACGTCGATATATGCAATAAAAACAGAACTTCTCCCCTTTTAATATCTTACACAGTATTTTAACGAAAAGCAAGTAATTGGTTGCCAATGAAGTATTTAAGGTTATTTTCTAACCAATTATGTGTTTGCATCATTTTTATCGTATATATAATAAATTAATAACAATAAACTGAAAATTCACAAAAACGTGCAACAAGAGCAAAATATTGCCTAATTCGATGATATTTTGTTTAAATCACATAAGGGAAAAAAGGGATGATGAACGTCAAAATATTGCTAAATTCGATGATTTTTATACAAACCAAATGCAAGAAAACTAGCTAAAAAATACAATATTATGCGAAATTCTGAGATTTGAAGGCTAAATAACATATCGTGAGAAAACATGAAGTAGTGCCGAAATATTGGTATAAACGAATATATTTACGTAAAATCACACTACATGAAAAACGTGAAGAAAGTCATTATAATACCAAATTTGAGGATTTTAACTACAAATTATATGGCGAGGTTTCGTATTACTTAGATCCCAGAAAAGACATTTTAAAATGTTGTTTCCAATACAAATTATATAAACCGATGTGTTTTCATTATAATTAACTAAAATGTTCCTGATTTTCCGTTTATATTACCAATGGAAGATGTACACGTAAAACCGCTCTAATCCGGCTGAAACGTCGATATATGCTATAAAAACAGAACTTCTCCCCTTTTAAATATCTTACACAGTATCATAACGAGAAACAAATAGTTGGTTGATATTGAAGTATTTCTGGTTAATTTCTAACCAATTATATGTTTGCATCATTTTTATCGTATATATAATGAATTAATAACAATAAACTGAAAATTCACAAAAACGTGGAAAAACGGCAAAATATTGCCTAATTCGATGATATTTTGTTTAAATCACATAAGGGAAATGGGGGATGATAAACGTCAAAATATTGCTAAATTCGATGATTTTTTATGCAAACCAAATGCAGGAAAACTAGCTAAAAAATGCAATATAATGCGAAATTCTGAGATTTGAAGGCTAAATCACATATCGTGAGAAAACATGAAGTAATATCGAAATATTGGTATAATCGAATATATTTACGTAAAATCACACTACATGAAAAATGTGAAAAAAGTCACTATATTACCAAATTTGAGGATTTTAACTTCAAATTATATGGCGAGGTTTCGTATTACTTAGATCCCAGAAAAGAAATATTAAAATGTTGTTTCCAATAAAAATGATAAAAATCAATGTGTTTTCATTAGAATTACCTAAAATGTTCCTGATTTTCCGTTTATATTACCAATGAAAGATGTACACGTAAAACCGCTCTAATCCGGCTGAAACGTCGATATATGCAATAATAACAGAACTTCATCCTTTTTAATATCATATACAGTAATTTAACGAGAAACAAGTAATTGGTTGCAAATGAAGTATTTAAGGTTATTTTGTAACCAATTATGTGTTTGCATCATTTTTATCGTATATATAATGAATTAATAACAATAAACTGAAAAATCACAAAAACGTGGAAAAAAGGCAAAATATTGCCCAATTCGATGATATTTTGTTTAAATCACATAAAGGAAAAGGGGGATGATAAACGTCAAAATATTGCTAAATTCGATGATTTTTAGTACAAAACAAAATGCAAGAAAACTTGCTAAAAAATGCAATATTATGCGAAATTCTGAGATTTGAAGGCCAAATCATATATCGTGAGAAAACATGAAGTAATATCGAAATATTGGTATAATCGAATATATTTACGTACAATCACACTACATGAAAAACGTGAAATAAGTCACTATATTACCAAATTTGAGGATTTTAACTTCAAATTATATGGCGAGGTTTCGTACTACTTAGATCCCAGAGAAGACATATTAAAATGTTGTTTCCAATACAAATGATATAAATCGACGTGTTTTCATTAGAATTAACTAAAATGTTCCTGATTTTCCGTTTATATTACCAATGGAAGATGTACACGTAAAATCGCTCTAATCCGGCTGAAACGTCGATTTATGCAATAAAAACAGAACTTCTCCCCTTTTAATATCTTACACAGTATTTTAACGAGAAGCATATAATTGGTTGCCAATGAAGTATTTAAGGTTATTTTCTAACCAATTATGTGTTTGCATCATTTTTATCGTATATATAATAAATTATTAACAATAAACTGAAAATTCACAAAAACGTGGAACAAGGGCAAAATATTGCCTAATTCGATGATATTTTGTTTAAATCACATAAGGGAAAAGGGGGATGATGAACGTCAAAATATTCCTAAATTCGATGATTTTTTATACAAACCAAATGCAAGAAAACTAGCTAAAAAATACAATATTATGCGAAATTCTGAGGTTTGAAGGCTAAATCACATATCGTGAGAAAACATGAAGTAGTGCCGAAATGTTGGGATAAACGAATATATTTACGTAAAATCACACTACATGAAAAACGTGAAAAAATTCACTATATTACCAAATTTGAGGATTTTAACTTCAAATTATATGGCGAGGTTTCGTATTACTTAGATCCCAGAAAAGACATTTTAAAATGTTGTTTCCAATACAAATGATATAAATCGATGTGTTTTCATTAGAATTAACTAAAATGTTCCTGATTTTCCGTTTATATTACCAATGGAAGATGTACACGTAAAACCGCTCTAATCCGGCTGAAACGTCGATATATGCAATAAAAACAGAACTTCTCCCCTTTTAAATATCTTACACAGTATCATAACGAGAAACAAATAGTTGTTTGATAATGAAGTATTTCTGGGTAATTTCTAACCAATTATATGCTTGCATCATTTTTATCGTATATATAATGAATTAATAACAATAAACGGAAAATTCACAAAAACGTGGAAAAACGGCAAAATATTGCCTAATTCGATGATATTTAGTTTAAATCACATAAAGGAAAAGGGGGATGATGAACGTCAAAATATTGCTAAATTCGATGATTTTTAGTACAAAACAAAATGCAAGAAAACTTGCTAAAAAATGCAATATTATGCGAAATTCTGATTTTTGAAGACCAAATCACATATCGTGAGAAAACATGAAGTAATATCGAAATATTGGTATAATCGAATTATTTATGTAAAATCAAACTAAAAGAAAAACGTGAAATAAGTCACTATATTACCAAATTTGAGGATTTTAACTTCAAATTATATGGCGAGGTTTCGTACTACTTAGATCCCAGAAAAGACATATTAAAATGTTGTTTCCAATACAAATGATAAAAATCAATGTGTTTTCATTAGAATTACCTAAAATGTTCCTGATTTTCCGTTTATATTACCAATGGAAGATGTACACGTAAAACCGCTCTAATCCGGCTGAAACGTCGATATATACTATAAAAGCAGAACTTCTCCCATTTTAAATATCTTACACAGTATCATAACGAGAAACAAATAGTTGGTAGATTATGAAGTATTTCTGGTTACTTTCTAACCAATTATATATTTGCATCATTTTTATCGTATATATAATGAATTAATAACAATAAACTGAAAATTTACAAAAACGTGGAAAAACGGCAAAATATTGCCTAATTCGATGATATTTTGTTTAAATCACATAAGGGAAATGGGGGATGATAAACGTCAAAATATTGCTAAATTCGATGACTTTTTATACAAACCAAATGCAAGAAAACTAGCTAAAAAATGCAATATAATGCGAAATTCTGAGATTTGAAGGCTAAATCACATATCGTGAGAAAACATGAAGTAGTGTCGAAATATTGGTATAAACGAATATATTTACTTAAAATCACACTATATGAAAAACGTGAAAAAAGTCACTATATTACCAAATTTAAGGATTTTAATTTCAAATTATAAGGCGAGGTTTCGTATTACTTAGATCCCAGAAAAGAAATATTAAAATGTTGTTTCCAATAAAAATGGTAAAAATCAATGTGTTTTCATTAGAATTAACTAAAATGTTCCTGATTTTCCGTTTATATTACCAATGTAAGATTTACACGTAAAACCGCTCTAATCCGGCTGAAGCGTCGATATATGCAATAAAAACAGAACTTCATCCCTTTTAATATCTTACACTGTATTTTAACGAGAAACAAGTAATTGGTTGCAAATGAAGTATTTAAGGTTATTTTGTAACCAATTATGTATTTGCATCATTTTTATCGTATATTTATTGAATTAATAACAATAAACTGAAAATTCACAAAAACGTGGAAAAAAGGCAAAATATTGCCTAATTCGATGATATTTTGTTTAAATCACATAAGGGAAAAGGGGGATCATGAACGTCAAAATATTGCTAAATTCGATGATTTTTTATACAAACCAAATGCAAGAAAACTAGCTAAAAAATGCAATATAATGCGAAATTCTGAGATTTGAAGGCTAAATCACATATCGTGAGAAAACAAGAAGTTGTGTCGAAAATTGGTATAAATGATTATATTTACGTAAAATCACACTACATGAAAACCGTGAAAAAAGTCATTATATTACCAAATTTGAGGATTTTAACTACAAATTATATGGCGAGGTTTCGTATTACTTAGATCCCAGAAAAGACATTTTAAATGTTGTTTCCAATACAAATGATAAAAATCAATGTGTTTTCATTAGAATTAACTAAAATGTTCCTGATTTTCCGTTTATATTACCAATGGAAGATGTACACGTAAAACCGCTCTAATCAGGCTGAAACGTCGAAACATGCAATAAAAACAGAACTTCTCCTCTTACAATATCTTACACAGTATTTTAACGAGAAACAAACAGTTGATTGAAAATGAAGTATGTAAGGATATTTTCTAACCAATTATGTGTTTGCATCATTTTTATCGTATATATAATAAATTAATAACAATAAACTGAAAATTCACAAAAACGTGGAACAAGGGCAAAATATTGCCTAATTCGATGATATTTTGTTTAAATCACATAAGGGAAAAGGGGGATGATGAACGTCAAAATATTCCTAAATTCGATGATTTTTTATACAAACCAAATGCAAGAAAACTAGCTAAAAAATACAATATTATGCGAAATTCTGAGGTTTGAAGGCTAAATCACATATCGTGAGAAAACATGAAGTAGTGCCGAAATGTTGGGATAAACGAATATATTTACGTAAAATCACACTACATGAAAAACGTGAAAAAATTCACTATATTACCAAATTTGAGGATTTTAACTTCAAATTATATGGCGAGGTTTCGTATTACTTAGATCCTAGAAAAGACATTTTAAAATGTTGTTTCCAATACAAATGATATAAATCGATGTGTTTTCATTAGAATTAACTAAAATGTTCCTGATTTTCCGTTTATATTACCAATGGAAGATGTACACGTAATACCGCTCTAATCCGGCTGAAACGTCGATATATGCAATAAAAACAGAACTTCTCCCCTTTCAATATCTTACACAGTATTTTAACGAGAAACAAACAGTTGATTGAAAATGAAGTATTTAAGGTTATTTTCTAACCAATTATGTGTTTGCATCATTTTTATCGTATATATAATAAATTAATAACAATAAACTGAAAGTTCACAAAAACTTGGAAAAACGGCAAAATATTGCCTAATTCGATGATATTTTGTTTAAATCACAAAGAAAAAGGGGGATGATAAACGTCAAAATATTGCTAAATTCGATGATTTTTAGTACAAAACAAAATGCAAGAAAACTTGCTAAAAATGCAATATAATGCGAAATTCTGAGATTTGAAGGCCAAATCACATATCGTGAGAAAACATGAAGTAATATCGAAATATTGGTATAATCGAATATATTTACGTAAAATCGAACTGCATGAAAAACGTGAAATAAGTCACTATATTACCAAATTTGAGGATTTTAACTTCAAATTATATGGCGAGGTTTCGTATTACTTAGATCCCAGAAAAGACATTAAAATGTTGTTTCCAATACAAATGATAAAAATCAATGTGTTTTAATTAGAATTAACTAAAATGTTCCTGATTTTCCGTTTATATTACCAATGGAAGATGTACACGTAAAACCGCTCTAATCCGGCTGAAACGTCGAAACATGCAAAAAAACAGAACTTCTCCTCTTACAATATCTTACACAGTATTTTAACGAGAAACAAACAGTTGATTGAAAATGAAGTATGTAAATATATTTTCTATCCAATTATGTGTTTGCATCATTTTTATCGTATATATAATAAATTAATAACAATAAACTGAAAATTCACAAAAACGTCGAAAAACGGCAAAATATTGCCTAATTCGATGATATTTTGTTTAAGTCACATTAAGGAAAAGGGGGATGATGAACGTCAAAATATTGCTAAATTCGATGATTTTAAGTACAAAACAAAATGCAAGAAAACTTGCTAAAAAATGCAATATTATGCGAAATTCTGATTTTTGAAGACCAAACCACATATCGTGAGAAAACATGAAGTAATATCGAAATATTGGTATAATCGAATTATTTATGTAAAATCAAACTAAAAGAAAAACGTGAAATAAATCACTATATTACCAAATTTGAGGATTTTAACTTCAAATTATATGGCGAGGTTTCGTACTACTTAGATCCCAGAAAAGACATATTAAAATGTTGTTTCCAATACAAATGATAAAAATCAATGTGTTTTCATTAGAATTACCTAAAATGTTCCTGATTTTCCGTTTATATTACCAATGGAAGATGTACACGTAAAACCGCTCTAATCCGGCTGAAACGTCGATATATACTATAAAAACAGAACTTCTCCCATTTTAAATATCTTACACAGTATCATAACGAGAAACAAATAGTTGGTAGATAATGAAGTATTTCTGGTTACTTTCTAACCAATTATATATTTGCATCATTTTTATCGTATATATAATGAATTAATAACAATAAACTGAAAATTTACAAAAACGTGGAAAAACGGCAAAATATTGCCTAATTCGATGATATTTTGTTTAAATCACATAAGGGAAATGGGGGATGATAAACGTCAAAATATTGCTAAATTCGATGACTTTTTATACAAACCAAATGCAAGAAAACTAGCTAAAAAATGCAATATAATGCGAAATTCTGAGATTTGAAGGCTAAATCACATATCGTGAGAAAACATGAAGTAGTGTCGAAATATTGGTATAAACGAATATATTTACGTAAAATCACACTATATGAAAAACGTGAAAAAAGTCACTATATTACCAAATTTAAGGATTTTAATTTCAAATTATAAGGCGAGGTTTCGTATTACTTAGATCCCAGAAAAGAAATATTAAAATGTTGTTTCCAATAAAAATGGTAAAAATCAATGTGTTTTCATTAGAATTAACTAAAATGTTCCTGATTTTCCGTTTATATTACCAATGTAAGATTTACACGTAAAACCGCTCTAATCCGGCTGAAACGTCGATATATGCAATAAAAACAGAACTTCATCCCTTTTAATATCTTACACTGTATTTTAACGAGAAACAAGTAATTGGTTGCAAATGAAGTATTTAAGGTTATTTTGTAACCAATTATGTATTTGCATCATTTTTATCGTAAATTTATTGAATTAATAACAATAAACTGAAAATTCACAAAAACGTGGAAAAAAGGCAAAATATTGCCTAATTCGATGATATTTTGTTTAAATCACATAAGGGAAAAGGGGGATCATGAACGTCAAAATATTGCTAAATTCGGTGATTTTTTATACAAACCAAATGCAAGAAAACTAGCTAAAAAATGCAATATAATGCGAAATTCTGAGATTTGAAGGCTAAATCACATATCGTGAGAAAACAAGAAGTTGTGTCGAAAATTGGTATAAATGATTATATTTACGTAAAATCACACTACATGAAAACCGTGAAAAAAGTCATTATATTACCAAATTTGAGGATTTTAACTACAAATTATATGGCGAGGTTTCGTATTACTTAGATCCCAGAAAAGACATTTTAAATGTTGTTTCCAATACAAATGATAAAAATCAATGTGTTTTCATTAGAATTAACTAAAATGTTCCTGATTTTCCGTTTATATTACCAATGGAAGATGTACACGTAAAACCGCTCTAATCCGGCTGAAACGTCGAAACATGCAATAAAAACAGAACTTCTCCTCTTACAATATCTTACACAGTATTTTAACGAGAAACAAACAGTTTATTGAAAATGAAGTACGTAAGGATATTTTCTAACCAATTATGTGTTTTCATCATTTTTATCGTATATATAATAAATTAATAACAATAAACTGAAAATTCACAAAAACGTGGAACAAGGGCAAAATATTGCCTAATTCGATGATATTTTGTTTAAATCACATAAGGGAAAAGGGGGATGATGAACGTCAAAATATTCCTAAATTCGATGATTTTTTATACAAACCAAATGCAAGAAAACTAGCTAAAAAATACAATATTATGCGAAATTCTGAGGTTTGAAGGCTAAATCACATATCGTGAGAAAACATGAAGTAGTGCCGAAATGTTGGGATAAACGAATATATTTACGTAAAATCACACTACATGAAAAACGTGAAAAAATTCACTATATTACCAAATTTGAGGATTTTAACTTCAAATTATATGGCGAGGTTTCGTATTACTTAGATCCTAGAAAAGACATTTTAAAATGTTGTTTCCAATACAAATGATATAAATCGATGTGTTTTTATTAGAATTAACTAAAATGTTCCTGATTTTCCGTTTATATTACCAATGGAAGATGTACACGTAATACCGCTCTAATCCGGCTGAAACGTCGATATATGCAATAAAAACAGAACTTCTCCCCTTTCAATATCTTACACAGTATTTTAACGAGAAACAAACAGTTGATTGAAAATGAAGTATTTAAGGTTATTTTCTAACCAATTATGTGTTTGCATCATTTTTATCGTATATATAATAAATTAATAACAATAAACTGAAAGTTCACAAAAACTTGGAAAAACGGCAAAATATTGCCTAATTCGATGATATTTTGTTTAAATCACAAAGAAAAAGGGGGATGATAAACGTCAAAATATTGCTAAATTCGATGATTTTTAGTACAAAACAAAATGCAAGAAAACTTGCTAAAAATGCAATATAATGCGAAATTCTGAGATTTGAAGGCCAAATCACATATCGTGAGAAAACATGAAGTAATATCGAAATATTGGTATAATCGAATATATTTTCGTAAAATCGAACTGCATGAAAAACGTGAAATAAGTCACTATATTACCAAATTTGAGTATTTTAACTTCAAATTATATGGCGAGGTTTCGTATTACTTAGATCCCAGAAAAGACATTAAAATGTTGTTTCCAATACAAATGATAAAAATCAATGTGTTTTAATTAGAATTAACTAAAATGTTCCTGATTTTCCGTTTATATTACCAATGGAAGATGTACACGTAAAACCGCTCTAATCAGGCTGAAACGTCGAAACATGCAAAAAAACAGAACTTCTCCTCTTACAATATCTTACACAGTATTTTAACGAGAAACAAACAGTTGATTGAAAATGAAGTATGTAAATATATTTTCTATCCAATTATGTGTTTGCATCATTTTTATCGTATATATAATAAATTAATAACAATAAACTGAAAATTCACAAAAACGTCGAAAAACGGCAAAATATTGCCTAATTCGATGATATTTTGTTTAAGTCACATTAAGGAAAAGGGGGATGATGAACGTCAAAATATTGCTAAATTCGATGATTTTAAGTACAAAACAAAATGCAAGAAAACTTGCTAAAAAATGCAATATTATGCGAAATTCTGATTTTTGAAGACCAAACCACATATCGTGAGAAAACATGAAGTAATATCGAAATATTGGTATAATCGAATTATTTATGTAAAATCAAACTAAAAGGAAAACGTGAAATAAGTCACTATATTACCAAATTTGAGGATTTTAACTTCAAATTATATGGCGAGGTTTCGTACTACTTAGATCCCAGAAAAGACATATTAAAATGTTGTTTCCAATACAAATGATATAAATCGATGTGTTTTCATTAGAATTAACTAAAATGTTCCTGATTTTCCGTTTATATTACCAATGGAAGATGTACACGTAAAACCGCTCTAATCCGGCTGAAACGTCGATATATGCAATAAAAACAGAACTTCTCCCCCTTTTAAATATCTTACACAGTATAATAACGAGAAACAAATAGTTGGTTGATAATGAAGTATTTCTGGTTAATTTCTAACCAATTATATGTTTGCATCATTTTTATGGTATATATATTGAATTAATAACAATAAACTGAAAATTCACAAAAACGTGGAAAAACGGCAAAATATTGCCTAATTCGATGATATTTTGTTTAAATCACATAAGGGAAATGGGGGATGATAAACGTCAAAATATTGCTAAATTCGATGATTTTTTATACAAACCAAATGCAAGAAAACTAGCTAAAAAATGCAATATAATGCGAAATTCTGAGATTTGAAGGCCAAATCACATATCGTGAGAAAACATGAAGTAGTGTCGAAATATTGGTATAAACGAATATATTTACGTAAAATCACACTACATGAAAAACGTGAAAAAGTCACTATATTACCAAATTTGAGGATTTCAACTACAAATTATATAGCGAGGTTTCGTATTACTTAGATCCCAGAAAAGACATATTAAAATGTTGTTTCCAATACAATTGATATAAATCGATTTGTGTTCATTAGAATTAACTAAAATGTTCCTGATTTTCCGTTTATATTACCAATGGAAGATGTACAAGTAAATCCGCTCTAATCCGGCTGAAACGTCGATATATGCAATAAAAAATGAACTTCTCCCCTTTTAATATCTTACACAGTATTTTAACGAGAAGCAAGTAATTGGTTGCCAATGAAGAATTTAAGGTTATTTTCTAACCAATTATGTGTTTGCATCATTTTTATCGTATATATAATAAATTAATAACAATAAACTGAAAATTCACAAAAACGTGGAAAAAAGGCAAAATATTGCCTAATTCGATGATATTTTGTTTAAATCACATAAAGGAAAAGGGGGATGATGAACGTTAAAATAATGCTAAATTCGATGATTTTTAGTACAAAACAAAATGCAAGAAAACTAGCTAAAAAATACAATATTATGCGAAATTCTGAGATTTGAAGGCCAAATCACATATCGTGAGAAAACATGAAGTATTATCGAAATATTGGTATAAACGAATATATTTACGTAAAATCACACTACATGAAAAACGTGAAAAAAGTCACTATATTACCAAATTTGAGGATTTTAACTTCAAATTATATGGCGAGGTTTCGTACTACTTAGATCCCAGAAAAGACATATTAAAATGTTGTTTCCAATACAAATGATAAAAATCAATGTGTTTTCATAAGAATTAACTAAAATGTTCCTGATTTCCCTTTATATTACCAATGGAAGATGTACACGTAAAACCGCTCTAATCCGGCTGAAACGTCGATATATGTTATAAAAACAGAACTTCTCCCCTTTTAAATATCTTACACAGTATCATAACGAGAAACAAATAGTTGGTTGATAATGAAGTATTTCTGGTTAATTTCTAACCAATTATATGTTTGCATCATTTTTATCGTATATATAATGAATTAATAACAATAAACTGAAAATTTACAAAAACGTGGAAAAACGGCAAAATATTGCCTAATTCGATGATATTTTCTTTAAATCACATAAGGGAAATGGGGGATGATAAACGTCAAAATATTGCTAAATTCGATGATTTTTTTATACAAACCAAATGCAAGAAAACTAGCTAAAAAATGCAATATAATGCGAAATTCTGAGATTTGAAGGCTAAATCACATATCGTGAGAAAACATGAAGTAGTGTCGAAATATTGGTATAAACGAATATATTTACTTAAAATCACACTACATGAAAAACGTGAAAAAAGTCACTATATTACCAAATTTGAGGATTTTAACTACAAATTATATGGCGAGGTTTCGTATTACTTAGATCCCAGAAAAGACAAATTAAAATGTTGTTTCCAATACAAATGATATAAATCGATGTGTTTTCATTAGAATTAACTTAAATGTTCCTGATTTTCCGTTTATATTACCAATGGAAGATGTACACGTAAAACCGCTCTAATCCGGCTGAAACGTCGATATATGCTATAAATACAGAACTTCTCCCCTTTTAAATATCTTACACAGTATCATAACGAGAAACAAATAGTTGGTTGATAATGAAGTATTTCTGGTTAATTTCTAACCAATTATATGTTTGCATTATTTTTATCGTATATATAATAAATTAATAACAATAAACTGAAAATTCACAAAAACGTGGAAAAACGGCAAAATATTGCCTAATTCGATGATATTTTGTTTAAATCACATAAAGGAAAAGGGGGATGATAAACGTCAAAATATTGCTAAATTCGATGATTTTTAGTACAGAACAAAATGCAAGAAATCTTGCTAAAAAATGCAATATTATGCGAAATTCTGAGATTTGAAGGCCAAATCACATATCGTGAGAAAACATGAAGTAATATCGAAATATTGGTATAATCGAGTATATTTACGTAAAATCACACTACATGAAAAACGTGAAAAAAGTCACTATATTACCAAATTTGAGGATTTTAACTACAAATTATATGGCGAGGTTTCGTATTACTTAGATCCCAGAAAAGACAAATTAAAATGTTGTTTCCAATACAAATGATATAAATCAATGTGTTTTCATTAGAATTAACTAAAATGTTCCTGATTTTCCGTTTATATTACCAATGTAAGATGTACACGTAAAACCGCTCTTATCCGGCTGAAACGTCGATATATGCAATAAAAACAGAACTTCATCCCTTTTAATATCTTACACAGTATTTTAACGAGAAACAAGTAATTAGTTGCAAATGAAGTATTTAAGGTTATTTTGTAACTAATTATGTGTTTGCATCATTTTTATCGTATATATAATGAATTAAAAACAATAAACTGAAAAATCACAAAAACGTGGAAAAAAGGCAAAATATTGCCTAATTCGATGATATTTTGTTTAAATCACATAAGGGAAAAGGGGGATGATGAACGTCAAAATATTCCTAAATTCGATGATTTTTTATACAAACCAAATGCAAGAAAACTAGCTAAAAAATACAATATTATGCGAAATTCTGAGGTTTGAAGGCTAAATCACATATCGTGAGAAAACATGAAGTAGTGCCGAAATGTTGGGATAAACGAATATATTTACGTAAAATCACACTACATGAAAAACGTGAAAAAATTCACTATATTACCAAATTTGAGGATTTTAACTTCAAATTATATGGCGAGGTTTCGTATTACTTAGATCCTAGAAAAGACATTTTAAAATGTTGTTTCCAATACAAATGATATAAATCGATGTGTTTTTATTAGAATTAACTAAAATGTTCCTGATTTTCCGTTTATATTACCAATGGAAGATGTACACGTAATACCGCTCTAATCCGGCTGAAACGTCGATATATGCAATAAAAACAGAACTTCTCCCCTTTCAATATCTTACACAGTATTTTAACGAGAAACAAACAGTTGATTGAAAATGAAGTATTTAAGGTTATTTTCTAACCAATTATGTGTTTGCATCATTTTTATCGTATATATAATAAATTAATAACAATAAACTGAAAGTTCACAAAAACTTGGAAAAACGGCAAAATATTGCCTAATTCGATGATATTTTGTTTAAATCACAAAGAAAAAGGGGGATGATAAACGTCAAAATATTGCTAAATTCGATGATTTTTAGTACAAAACAAAATGCAAGAAAACTTGCTAAAAATGCAATATAATGCGAAATTCTGAGATTTGAAGGCCAAATCACATATCGTGAGAAAACATGAAGTAATATCGAAATATTGGTATAATCGAATATATTTTCGTAAAATCGAACTGCATGAAAAACGTGAAATAAGTCACTATATTACCAAATTTGAGTATTTTAACTTCAAATTATATGGCGAGGTTTCGTATTACTTAGATCCCAGAAAAGACATTAAAATGTTGTTTCCAATACAAATGATAAAAATCAATGTGTTTTAATTAGAATTAACTAAAATGTTCCTGATTTTCCGTTTATATTACCAATGGAAGATGTACACGTAAAACCGCTCTAATCAGGCTGAAACGTCGAAACATGCAAAAAAACAGAACTTCTCCTCTTACAATATCTTACACAGTATTTTAACGAGAAACAAACAGTTGATTGAAAATGAAGTATGTAAATATATTTTCTATCCAATTATGTGTTTGCATCATTTTTATCGTATATATAATAAATTAATAACAATAAACTGAAAATTCACAAAAACGTCGAAAAACGTCAAAATATTGCCTAATTCGATGATATTTTGTTTAAGTCACATTAAGGAAAAGGGGGATGATGAACGTCAAAATATTGCTAAATTCGATGATTTTAAGTACAAAACAAAATGCAAGAAAACTTGCTAAAAAATGCAATATTATGCGAAATTCTGATTTTTGAAGACCAAACCACATATCGTGAGAAAACATGAAGTAATATCGAAATATTGGTATAATCGAATTATTTATGTAAAATCAAACTAAAAGGAAAACGTGAAATAAGTCACTATATTACCAAATTTGAGGATTTTAACTTCAAATTATATGGCGAGGTTTCGTACTACTTAGATCCCAGAAAAGACATATTAAAATGTTGTTTCCAATACAAATGATATAAATCGATGTGTTTTCATTAGAATTAACTAAAATGTTCCTGATTTTCCGTTTATATTACCAATGGAAGATGTACACGTAAAACCGCTCTAATCCGGCTGAAACGTCGATATATGCAATAAAAACAGAACTTCTCCCCCTTTTAAATATCTTACACAGTATAATAACGAGAAACAAATAGTTGGTTGATAATGAAGTATTTCTGGTTAATTTCTAACCAATTATATGTTTGCATCATTTTTATGGTATATATATTGAATTAATAACAATAAACTGAAAATTCACAAAAACGTGGAAAAACGGCAAAATATTGCCTAATTCGATGATATTTTGTTTAAATCACATAAGGGAAATGGGGGATGATAAACGTCAAAATATTGCTAAATTCGATGATTTTTTATACAAACCAAATGCAAGAAAACTAGCTAAAAAATGCAATATAATGCGAAATTCTGAGATTTGAAGGCCAAATCACATATCGTGAGAAAACATGAAGTAGTGTCGAAATATTGGTATAAACGAATATATTTACGTAAAATCACACTACATGAAAAACGTGAAAAAGTCACTATATTACCAAATTTGAGGATTTCAACTACAAATTATATAGCGAGGTTTCGTATTACTTAGATCCCAGAAAAGACATATTAAAATGTTGTTTCCAATACAATTGATATAAATCGATTTGTGTTCATTAGAATTAACTAAAATGTTCCTGATTTTCCGTTTATATTACCAATGGAAGATGTACAAGTAAATCCGCTCTAATCCGGCTGAAACGTCGATATATGCAATAAAAAATGAACTTCTCCCCTTTTAATATCTTACACAGTATTTTAACGAGAAGCAAGTAATTGGTTGCCAATGAAGAATTTAAGGTTATTTTCTAACCAATTATGTGTTTGCATCATTTTTATCGTATATATAATAAATTAATAACAATAAACTGAAAATTCACAAAAACGTGGAAAAAAGGCAAAATATTGCCTAATTCGATGATATTTTGTTTAAATCACATAAAGGAAAAGGGGGATGATGAACGTTAAAATAATGCTAAATTCGATGATTTTTAGTACAAAACAAAATGCAAGAAAACTAGCTAAAAAATACAATATTATGCGAAATTCTGAGATTTGAAGGCCAAATCACATATCGTGAGAAAACATGAAGTATTATCGAAATATTGGTATAAACGAATATATTTACGTAAAATCACACTACATGAAAAACGTGAAAAAAGTCACTATATTACCAAATTTGAGGATTTTAACTTCAAATTATATGGCGAGGTTTCGTACTACTTAGATCCCAGAAAAGACATATTAAAATGTTGTTTCCAATACAAATGATAAAAATCAATGTGTTTTCATAAGAATTAACTAAAATGTTCCTGATTTCCCTTTATATTACCAATGGAAGATGTACACGTAAAACCGCTCTAATCCGGCTGAAACGTCGATATATGTTATAAAAACAGAACTTCTCCCCTTTTAAATATCTTACACAGTATCATAACGAGAAACAAATAGTTGGTTGATAATGAAGTATTTCTGGTTAATTTCTAACCAATTATATGTTTGCATCATTTTTATCGTATATATAATGAATTAATAACAATAAACTGAAAATTTACAAAAACGTGGAAAAACGGCAAAATATTGCCTAATTCGATGATATTTTCTTTAAATCACATAAGGGAAATGGGGGATGATAAACGTCAAAATATTGCTAAATTCGATGATTTTTTTATACAAACCAAATGCAAGAAAACTAGCTAAAAAATGCAATATAATGCGAAATTCTGAGATTTGAAGGCTAAATCACATATCGTGAGAAAACATGAAGTAGTGTCGAAATATTGGTATAAACGAATATATTTACTTAAAATCACACTACATGAAAAACGTGAAAAAAGTCACTATATTACCAAATTTGAGGATTTTAACTACAAATTATATGGCGAGGTTTCGTATTACTTAGATCCCAGAAGAGACAAATTAAAATGTTGTTTCCAATACAAATGATATAAATCGATGTGTTTTCATTAGAATTAACTTAAATGTTCCTGATTTTCCGTTTATATTACCAATGGAAGATGTACACGTAAAACCGCTCTAATCCGGCTGAAACGTCGATATATGCTATAAATACAGAACTTCTCCCCTTTTAAATATCTTACACAGTATCATAACGAGAAACAAATAGTTGGTTGATAATGAAGTATTTCTGGTTAATTTCTAACCAATTATATGTTTGCATTATTTTTATCGTATATATAATAAATTAATAACAATAAACTGAAAATTCACAAAAACGTGGAAAAACGGCAAAATATTGCCTAATTCGATGATATTTTGTTTAAATCACATAAAGGAAAAGGGGGATGATAAACGTCAAAATATTGCTAAATTCGATGATTTTTAGTACAGAACAAAATGCAAGAAATCTTGCTAAAAAATGCAATATTATGCGAAATTCTGAGATTTGAAGGCCAAATCACATATCGTGAGAAAACATGAAGTAATATCGAAATATTGGTATAATCGAGTATATTTACGTAAAATCACACTACATGAAAAACGTGAAAAAAGTCACTATATTACCAAATTTGAGGATTTTAACTACAAATTATATGGCGAGGTTTCGTATTACTTAGATCCCAGAAAAGACAAATTAAAATGTTGTTTCCAATACAAATGATATAAATCAATGTGTTTTCATTAGAATTAACTAAAATGTTCCTGATTTTCCGTTTATATTACCAATGTAAGATGTACACGTAAAACCGCTCTTATCCGGCTGAAACGTCGATATATGCAATAAAAACAGAACTTCATCCCTTTTAATATCTTACACAGTATTTTAACGAGAAACAAGTAATTAGTTGCAAATGAAGTATTTAAGGTTATTTTGTAACTAATTATGTGTTTGCATCATTTTTATCGTATATATAATGAATTAAAAACAATAAACTGAAAAATCACAAAAACGTGGAAAAAAGGCAAAATATTGCCTAATTCGATGATATTTTGTTTAAATCACATAAGGGAAAAGGGGGATGATGAACGTCAAAATATTCCTAAATTCGATGATTTTTTATACAAACCAAATGCAAGAAAACTAGCTAAAAAATACAATATTATGCGAAATTCTGAGGTTTGAAGGCTAAATCACATATCGTGAGAAAACATGAAGTAGTGCCGAAATGTTGGGATAAACGAATATATTTACGTAAAATCACACTACATGAAAAACGTGAAAAAATTCACTATATTACCAAATTTGAGGATTTTAACTTCAAATTATATGGCGAGGTTTCGTATTACTTAGATCCTAGAAAAGACATTTTAAAATGTTGTTTCCAATACAAATGATATAAATCGATGTGTTTTTATTAGAATTAACTAAAATGTTCCTGATTTTCCGTTTATATTACCAATGGAAGATGTACACGTAATACCGCTCTAATCCGGCTGAAACGTCGATATATGCAATAAAAACAGAACTTCTCCCCTTTCAATATCTTACACAGTATTTTAACGAGAAACAAACAGTTGATTGAAAATGAAGTATTTAAGGTTATTTTCTAACCAATTATGTGTTTGCATCATTTTTATCGTATATATAATAAATTAATAACAATAAACTGAAAGTTCACAAAAACTTGGAAAAACGGCAAAATATTGCCTAATTCGATGATATTTTGTTTAAATCACAAAGAAAAAGGGGGATGATAAACGTCAAAATATTGCTAAATTCGATGATTTTTAGTACAAAACAAAATGCAAGAAAACTTGCTAAAAATGCAATATAATGCGAAATTCTGAGATTTGAAGGCCAAATCACATATCGTGAGAAAACATGAAGTAATATCGAAATATTGGTATAATCGAATATATTTTCGTAAAATCGAACTGCATGAAAAACGTGAAATAAGTCACTATATTACCAAATTTGAGTATTTTAACTTCAAATTATATGGCGAGGTTTCGTATTACTTAGATCCCAGAAAAGACATTAAAATGTTGTTTCCAATACAAATGATAAAAATCAATGTGTTTTAATTAGAATTAACTAAAATGTTCCTGATTTTCCGTTTATATTACCAATGGAAGATGTACACGTAAAACCGCTCTAATCAGGCTGAAACGTCGAAACATGCAAAAAAACAGAACTTCTCCTCTTACAATATCTTACACAGTATTTTAACGAGAAACAAACAGTTGATTGAAAATGAAGTATGTAAATATATTTTCTATCCAATTATGTGTTTGCATCATTTTTATCGTATATATAATAAATTAATAACAATAAACTGAAAATTCACAAAAACGTCGAAAAACGTCAAAATATTGCCTAATTCGATGATATTTTGTTTAAGTCACATTAAGGAAAAGGGGGATGATGAACGTCAAAATATTGCTAAATTCGATGATTTTAAGTACAAAACAAAATGCAAGAAAACTTGCTAAAAAATGCAATATTATGCGAAATTCTGATTTTTGAAGACCAAACCACATATCGTGAGAAAACATGAAGTAATATCGAAATATTGGTATAATCGAATTATTTATGTAAAATCAAACTAAAAGGAAAACGTGAAATAAGTCACTATATTACCAAATTTGAGGATTTTAACTTCAAATTATATGGCGAGGTTTCGTACTACTTAGATCCCAGAAAAGACATATTAAAATGTTGTTTCCAATACAAATGATATAAATCGATGTGTTTTCATTAGAATTAACTAAAATGTTCCTGATTTTCCGTTTATATTACCAATGGAAGATGTACACGTAAAACCGCTCTAATCCGGCTGAAACGTCGATATATGCAATAAAAACAGAACTTCTCCCCCTTTTAAATATCTTACACAGTATAATAACGAGAAACAAATAGTTGGTTGATAATGAAGTATTTCTGGTTAATTTCTAACCAATTATATGTTTGCATCATTTTTATGGTATATATATTGAATTAATAACAATAAACTGAAAATTCACAAAAACGTGGAAAAACGGCAAAATATTGCCTAATTCGATGATATTTTGTTTAAATCACATAAGGGAAATGGGGGATGATAAACGTCAAAATATTGCTAAATTCGATGATTTTTTATACAAACCAAATGCAAGAAAACTAGCTAAAAAATGCAATATAATGCGAAATTCTGAGATTTGAAGGCCAAATCACATATCGTGAGAAAACATGAAGTAGTGTCGAAATATTGGTATAAACGAATATATTTACGTAAAATCACACTACATGAAAAACGTGAAAAAGTCACTATATTACCAAATTTGAGGATTTCAACTACAAATTATATAGCGAGGTTTCGTATTACTTAGATCCCAGAAAAGACATATTAAAATGTTGTTTCCAATACAATTGATATAAATCGATTTGTGTTCATTAGAATTAACTAAAATGTTCCTGATTTTCCGTTTATATTACCAATGGAAGATGTACAAGTAAATCCGCTCTAATCCGGCTGAAACGTCGATATATGCAATAAAAAATGAACTTCTCCCCTTTTAATATCTTACACAGTATTTTAACGAGAAGCAAGTAATTGGTTGCCAATGAAGAATTTAAGGTTATTTTCTAACCAATTATGTGTTTGCATCATTTTTATCGTATATATAATAAATTAATAACAATAAACTGAAAATTCACAAAAACGTGGAAAAAAGGCAAAATATTGCCTAATTCGATGATATTTTGTTTAAATCACATAAAGGAAAAGGGGGATGATGAACGTTAAAATAATGCTAAATTCGATGATTTTTAGTACAAAACAAAATGCAAGAAAACTAGCTAAAAAATACAATATTATGCGAAATTCTGAGATTTGAAGGCCAAATCACATATCGTGAGAAAACATGAAGTATTATCGAAATATTGGTATAAACGAATATATTTACGTAAAATCACACTACATGAAAAACGTGAAAAAAGTCACTATATTACCAAATTTGAGGATTTTAACTTCAAATTATATGGCGAGGTTTCGTACTACTTAGATCCCAGAAAAGACATATTAAAATGTTGTTTCCAATACAAATGATAAAAATCAATGTGTTTTCATAAGAATTAACTAAAATGTTCCTGATTTCCCTTTATATTACCAATGGAAGATGTACACGTAAAACCGCTCTAATCCGGCTGAAACGTCGATATATGTTATAAAAACAGAACTTCTCCCCTTTTAAATATCTTACACAGTATCATAACGAGAAACAAATAGTTGGTTGATAATGAAGTATTTCTGGTTAATTTCTAACCAATTATATGTTTGCATCATTTTTATCGTATATATAATGAATTAATAACAATAAACTGAAAATTTACAAAAACGTGGAAAAACGGCAAAATATTGCCTAATTCGATGATATTTTCTTTAAATCACATAAGGGAAATGGGGGATGATAAACGTCAAAATATTGCTAAATTCGATGATTTTTTTATACAAACCAAATGCAAGAAAACTAGCTAAAAAATGCAATTTAATGCGAAATTCTGAGATTTGAAGGCTAAATCACATATCGTGAGAAAACATGAAGTAGTGTCGAAATATTGGTATAAACGAATATATTTACTTAAAATCACACTACATGAAAAACGTGAAAAAAGTCACTATATTACCAAATTTGAGGATTTTAACTACAAATTATATGGCGAGGTTTCGTATTACTTAGATCCCAGAAAAGACAAATTAAAATGTTGTTTCCAATACAAATGATATAAATCGATGTGTTTTCATTAGAATTAACTTAAATGTTCCTGATTTTCCGTTTATATTACCAATGGAAGATGTACACGTAAAACCGCTCTAATCCGGCTGAAACGTCGATATATGCTATAAATACAGAACTTCTCCCCTTTTAAATATCTTACACAGTATCATAACGAGAAACAAATAGTTGGTTGATAATGAAGTATTTCTGGTTAATTTCTAACCAATTATATGTTTGCATTATTTTTATCGTATATATAATAAATTAATAACAATAAACTGAAAATTCACAAAAACGTGGAAAAACGGCAAAATATTGCCTAATTCGATGATATTTTGTTTAAATCACATAAAGGAAAAGGGGGATGATAAACGTCAAAATATTGCTAAATTCGATGATTTTTAGTACAGAACAAAATGCAAGAAATCTTGCTAAAAAATGCAATATTATGCGAAATTCTGAGATTTGAAGGCCAAATCACATATCGTGAGAAAACATGAAGTAATATCGAAATATTGGTATAATCGAGTATATTTACGTAAAATCACACTACATGAAAAACGTGAAAAAAGTCACTATATTACCAAATTTGAGGATTTTAACTACAAATTATATGGCGAGGTTTCGTATTACTTAGATCCCAGAAAAGACAAATTAAAATGATGTTTCCAATACAAATGATATAAATCAATGTGTTTTCATTAGAATTAACTAAAATGTTCCTGATTTTCCGTTTATATTACCAATGTAAGATGTACACGTAAAACCGCTCTTATCCGGCTGAAACGTCGATATATGCAATAAAAACAGAACTTCATCCCTTTTAATATCTTACACAGTATTTTAACGAGAAACAAGTAATTAGTTGCAAATGAAGTATTTAAGGTTATTTTGTAACTAATTATGTGTTTGCATCATTTTTATCGTATATATAATGAATTAAAAACAATAAACTGAAAAATCACAAAAACGTGGAAAAAAGGCAAAATATTGCCTAATTCGATGATATTTTATTTAAATCACATAAGGGAAAAGGGGGATGATAAACGTCAAAATATTGCTAAATTCGATGATTTTTTATACAAACCAAATGCAAGAAAACTTGCTAAAAAATGCAATATAATGCGAAATTCTGAGATTTGAAGGCTAAATCACATATCGTGAGAAAACATGAAGTAGTGTCGAAATATTGGTATAAACGAATATATTTACGTAAAAACACACTACATGAAAAACGTGAAAAAAGTCACTATATTACCAAATTTGAGGATTTTACCTTCAAATTATATGGCGAGGTTTCGAATTACTTAGAGCCCAGAAAAGACATTTTAAAATGAAATGATATAAATCGATGTGTTTTCATTAGAATTAACTAAAATGTTCCTGATTTTCCGTTTATATTACCAATGGAAGATGTACACGTAAAACCGCTCTAATCCGGCTGAAACGTCGATATATGCAATAAAAACAGAACTTCTCCTCTTACAATATTTTACACAGTATTTTAACGAGAAACAAACAGTTGATTAAAAATGAAGTATTTAAGGATATTTTCTATCCAATTATGTGTTTGCATAATTTTTATCTTATATATAATAAATTAATATCAATAAACTGAAAATTCACAAAAACGTGGAAAAACGGCAAAATATTGCCTAATTCGATGATATTTTGTTTAAATCACATAAAGGAAAAGAAGGATGATAAACGTCAAAATATTGCTAAATTCGATGATTTTCAGTACAAAACAAAATGCAAGAAAACTAGCTAAAAAATGCAATATTATGCGAAATTCTGAGATTTGAAGGCTAAATCACATATCGTGAGAAAACATGAAGTAGTGCCGAAATATTGGTATAAACGACTATATTTACGTAAAATCACACTACATGAAAAACGTCAAAAAAGTCACTATATTACCAAATTTGAGGATTTTAACTTCAAATTATATGGCGAGGTTTCGTATTACTTAGATCCCAGAAAAGACATATTAAAATGTTGTTTCCAATACAAATGATAAAAATCAATGTGTTTTCATTAGAATTAACTAAAATTTTCCTGATTTTCCGTTTATATTACCAATGTAAGATGTACACGTAAAACCGCTCTAATCCGGCTGAAACGTCGATATATGCAATAAAAACAGAACTTCATCCCTTTTAATATCTTACACTGTATTTTAACGAGAAACAAGTAATTGGTTGCAAATGAAGTATTTAAGGTTATTTTGTAACCAATTATGTATTTGCATCATTTTTATCGTATATTTAATGAATTAATAACAATAAACTGAAAATTCACAAAAACGTGGAAAAAAGGCAAAATATTGCCTAATTCGATGATATTTTGTTTAAATCACATAAGGGAAAAGGGGGATCATGAACGTCAAAATATTGCTAAATTCGGTGATTTTTTATACAAACCAAATGCAAGAAAACTAGCTAAAAAATGCAAAATAATGCGAAATTCTGAGATTTGAAGGCTAAATCACATATCGTGAGAAAACAAGAAGTTGTGTAGAAAATTGGTATTAACGAATATATTTACGTAAAATCACACTACATGAAAACCGTGAAAAAGTCATTATATTACCAAATTTGAGGATTTTAACTACAAATTATATGGCGAGGTTTCGTATTACTTAGATCCCAGAAAAGACATTTTAAATATTGTTTCCAATACAAATGATAAAAATCAATGTGTTTTCATTAGAATTAACTAAAATGTTCCTGATTTTCCGTTTATTTTACCAATGGAAGATGTACACGTAAAACCGCTCTAATCCGGCTGAAACGTCGATATATGTTATAAAAACAGAACTTCTCCCCTTTTAAATATCTTACACAGTATAATAACGAGAAACAAATAGTTGGGTGATAATGAAGTATTTCTGGTTAATTTCTAACCAATTATATGTTTGCATCATTTTTATCGTATATATAATGAATTAATAACAATACACTGAAAATTTACAAAAACGTGGAAAAACGGCAAAATATTGCCTAATTCGATTATATTTTCTTTAAATCACATAAGGGAAATAGGGGATGATAAACGTCAAAATATTGCTAAATTCGATGATATTTTATACAAACCAAATGCAAGAAAACTAGCTAAAAAATGCAATATAATGCGAAATTCTGAGATTTGAAGGCTAAATCACATATCGTGAGAAAACATGAAGTAGTGTCGAAATATTGGTATAAACGAATATATTTACGTAAAATCACACTTCATGAAAAACGTGAAAAAAGTCACTATATTACCAAATTTGAGGATTTTAACTACAAATTATATGGCGAGGTTTCGTATTACTTAGATCCCAGAAAAGTCAAATTAAAATGTAGTTTCCAATACAAATGATATAAATCGATGTGTTTTCATTAGAATTAACTAAAATGTTCCTGATTTTCCGTTTATATTACCAATGGAAGATGTACACGTAAAACCGCTCTAATCCGGCTGAAACGTCGATATATGCTATAAATACAGAACTTCTCACCTTTTAAATATCTTACACAGTATCATAACGAGAAACAAATAGTTGGTTGATAATGAAGTATTTCTGGTTAATTTCTAACCAATTATATGTTTGCATTATTTTTATCGTATATATAATAAATTAATAACAATAAACTGAAAATTCACAAAAACGTGGAAAAACGGCAAAATATTGCTTAATTCGATGATATTTTGTTTAAATCACATAAAGGAAAAAGGGGATGATAAACGTCAAAATATTGCTCAATTCGATGATTTTTAGTACAGAACAAAATGCAAGAAAACTTGCTAAAAAATGCAATATTATGCGAAATTCTGAGATTTGAAGGCCAAATCACATATCGTGAGAAAACATGAAGTAATATCGAAATATTGGTATAATCGAGTATATTTACGTAAAATCACACTACATGAAAAACGTGAAAAAAGTCACTATAATACCAAATTTGAGGATTTTAACTTCAAATTATATGGCGAGGTTTCGTATTACTTAGATCCCAAAAAAGACATTAAAATGTTGTTTCCAATACAAATGATAAAAATCAATGTGTTTTCATTAGAATTAACTAAAATGTTCCTGATTTTCCGTTTATATTACCAATGGAAGATGTACACGTAAAACCGCTCTAATCCGGCTGAAACGTCGATATATGCAATAAAAACAGAACTTCTCCCCTTTTAAATATCTTACACAGTATGATAACGAGAAACAAATAGTTGGTTGATAATGAAGTATTTATGGTTAATTTCTAACCAATTATATGTTTGCATCATTTTTATCGTAATTATAATGAATTAATAACAATAAACTGAAAATTCACAAAAACGTGGAAAAACGGCAAAATATTGCCTAATTCGATGATATTTTGTTTAAATCACATAAGGGAAATGGGGGATGATAAACGTCAAAATATTGCTAAATTCGATGATTTTTTATGTAAACCAAATGCAAGAAAACTAGCTAAAAAATGCAATATAATGCGAAATTCTGAGATTTGAAGGCTAAATCACATATCGTGAGAAAACATGAAGTAGTGTCGAAATATTGGTACAAACGAATATATTTACGTAAAATCACACTACATGAAAAACGTGAAAAAAGTCACTATATTACCAAATTTGAGGATTTTAACTTCAAATTATAAGGCGAGGTTTCGTATTACTTAGATCCCAGAAAAGAAATATTAAAATGTTGTTTCCAATAAAAATGATAAAAATCAATGTGTTTTCATTAGAATTAACTAAAATGTTCCTGATTTTCCGTTTATATTACCAATGTAAGATGTACACGTAAAACCGCTCTAATCCGGCTGAAACGTCGATATATGCAATAAAAACAGAACTTCATCCTTTTTAATATCTTACACAGTATTTTAACGAGAAACAAGTAATTGGTTGCAAATGAAGTATTTAAGGTTATTTTGTAACTAATTATGTGTTTGCATCATTTTTATCGTATATATAATGAATTATTAACAATAAACTGAAAAATCACAAAAATGTGGAAAAAAGGCAAAATATTGCCTAATTCGATATTTTGTTTAAATCACATAAGGGAAAAGGGGGATGATAAACGCCAAAATATTGCTAAATTCAATGATTTTTTATGCAAACCAAATGCAAGAAAACTAGCTAAAAAATGCAATATAATGAGAAATTCTGAGATTTGAAGGCTAAATCACATATCGTGAGAAAACATGAAGTAGTGTCGAAATATTGGTATAAACGAATATATTTACGTAAAATCACACTACATGAAAAACGTGAAAAAAGTCACTATATTACCAAATTTGAGGATTTTAACTTCAAATTATATGGCGAGGTTTCGTATTACTTAGAGCCCAATAAAGACATTTTAAAATGAAATGATATAAATCGATGTGTTTTCATTAGAATTAACTAAAATGTTCCTGATTTTCCGTTTATATTACCAATGGAAGATGTACACGTAAAACCGCTCTAATCCGGCTGAAACGTCGATATATGCAATAAAAACAGAACTTCTCCTCTGCCAATATCTTACACAGTATTTTAACGAGAAACAAACAGTTGATTGAAAATGAAGTATTTAAGGATATTTTCTAACCAATTATGTGTTTGCATAATGTTTATCGTATATATAATAAATTAATATCAATAAACTGAAAATTCACAAAAACGTGGAAAAACGGCAAAATATTGCCTAATTCGATAATATTTTGTTTAAATCACGTAAAGGAAATGAGGGATGATAAACGTCAAAATATTACTAAATTCGATGATTTTTAGTACAAAACAAAATGCAAGAAAACTTGCTAAAAAATGCAATAATTTGCGAAATTCTGAGATTTGAAGGCCAAATCACATATCGAGAGAAAACATGAAGTAATATCGAAATATTGGTATAATCGAATATATTTACGTAAAATCACACTACATGAAAAACGTGAAAAAAGTCACTATATTACCAAATATGAGGATTTTAACTTCAAATTATATGGCGAGGTTTCGTATTACTTAGATCCCAGAAAAGACATATTAAAATGTTGTTTCCAAGATAAAAATCAATGTGTTTTCATTAGAATTAACTAAAATGTTCCTGATTTTCCGTTTATATTACCAATGGAAGATGTACACGTAAAACCGCTCTAATCCGGCTGAAACGTCGATATATGCAATAAAAACAAAACTTCTCCCCTTTTAAATATCTTACACAGTATCATAATGAGAAACAAATAGTTGTTTGATAATGAAGTATTTCTGGGTAATTTCTAACCAATTATATGTTTGCATCATTTTTTTCGTATATATAATGAATTAATAACAATAAACTGAAAATTCACAAAAACGTGGAAAAACGGCAAAATATTGCCTAATTCGATGATATTTTGTTTAAATCACATAAGGGAAATGGGGATGATAAACGTCAAAATATTGCTAAATTCGATGATTTTTTTATACAAACCAAATGCAAGAAAACTTGCTAAAAAATGCAATATAATGCGAAATTCTGAGATTTGAAGGCTAAATCACATATCGTGAGAAAACATGAAGTAGTGTCGAAATATTGGTATAAACGAATATATTTACGTAAAATCACACTACATGAAAAACGTGAAAAAAGTCACTATATTACCAAATTTGAGGATTTTAACTACAAATTATATGGCGAGGTTTCGTATTACTTAGATCCCAGAAAAGACATATTAAAATGTTGTTTCCAATACAAATGATATAAATCGATGTGTGTTCTTTAGAATTAACTAAAATGTTCCTGATTTTCCGTTTATATTACCAATGGAAGATGTACACATAAAACCGCTCTAATCCTGCTGAAACGTCGATATATGCAATACAAAATGAACTTCTCCCCTTTTAATATCTTACACAGTATTTTAACGAGAAGCAAGTAATTGGTTGCCAATGAAGTATTTAAGGTTATTTTCTAACCAATTATGTGTTTGCATCATTTTTATCGTATATATAATAAATTAATAACAATAAACTGAAAATTCACAAAAAAGTGAAACAAGGGCAGAATATTGCCTAATTCGATGATATTTTGTTTAAATCACATAAGGGAAAAGGGGTATGATGAACGTCAAAATATTGTTAATTCGATGATTTTTATACAAACCAAATGCAAGAAAACTAGCTAAAAAATACAATATTATGCGAAATTCTTAGATTTGAAGGCTAAATCACATATCGTGAGAAAACATGAAGTAGTGCCGAAATATTGGTATAAACGAATATATTTACGTAAAATCACACTACATAAAAAACGTGAAAAAAGTCATTATATTACCAAATTTGAGGATTTTAACTACAAATTATATGGCGAGGTTTCGTATTACTTAGATCCCAGAAAAGACATTTTAAAATGTTGTTTCCAATACAAATTATATAAATCGATGTATTTTCATTATAATTAACTAAAATGTTCCTCATTTTCCGTTTATATTACCAATGGAAGATGTACACGTAAAACCGCTCTAATCCGGCTGAAACGTCGATATATGCTATAAAAACAGAACTTCTCCCCTTTTAAATATCTTACACAGTATCATAACGAGAAACAAATAATTGGTTGATAATGAAGTATTTCTGGTTAATTTCTAACCAATTATATGTTTGCATCATTTTTGCAAGAAAACTAGCTAAAAAATGCAATATAATGCGATATTCTGAGATTTGAAGGTTAAATCACATATCGTGAGAAAACATGAAGTAGTGTCGAAATATTGGTACAAACGAATATATTTACGTAAAATCACACTACATGAAAAACGTGAAAAAAGTCACTATATTACCAAATTTGAGGATTTTAACTTCAAATTATATGGCGAGGTTTCGTATTACTTAGAGCCCAATAAAGACATTTTAAAATGAAATGATATAAATCGATGTGTTTTCATTAGAATTAACTAAAATGTTCCTGATTTTCCGTTTATATTACCAATGGAAGATGTACACGTAAAACCGCTCTAATCCGGCTGAAACGTCGATATATGCAATTAAAACAGAACTTTTCCTCTGCCAATATCTTACACAGTATTTTAACGAGAAACAAACAGTTGATTGAAAATGAAGTATTTAAGGATATTTTCTAACCAATTATGTGTTTGCATAATGTTTATCGTATATATAATAAATTAATATCAATAAACTGAAAATTCACAAAAACGTGGAAAAACGGCAAAATATTGCCTAATTCGATAATATTTTGTTTAAATCACGTAAAGGAAATGAGGGATGATAAACGTCAAAATATTACTAAATTCGATGATTTTTAGTACAAAACAAAATGCAAGAAAACTTGCTAAAAAATGCAATAATTTGCGAAATTCTGAGATTTGAAGGCCAAATCACATATCGAGAGAAAACATGAAGTAATATCGAAATATTGGTATAATCGAATATATTTACGTAAAATCACACTACATGAAAAACGTGAAAAAAGTCACTATATTACCAAATATGAGGATTTTAACTTCAAATTATATGGCGAGGTTTCGTATTACTTAGATCCCAGAAAAGACATATTAAAATGTTGTTTCCAAGATAAAAATCAATGTGTTTTCATTAGAATTAACTAAAATGTTCCTGATTTTCCGTTTATATTACCAATGGAAGATGTACACGTAAAACCGCTCTAATCCGGCTGAAACGTCGATATATGCAATAAAAACAAAACTTCTCCCCTTTTAAATATCTTACACAGTATCATAATGAGAAACAAATAGTTGTTTGATAATGAAGTATTTCTGGGTAATTTCTAACCAATTATATGTTTGCATCATTTTTTTCGTATATATAATGAATTAATAACAATAAACTGAAAATTCACAAAAACGTGGAAAAACGGCAAAATATTGCCTAATTCGATGATATTTTGTTTAAATCACATAAGGGAAATGGGGATGATAAACGTCAAAATATTGCTAAATTCGATGATTTTTTTATACAAACCAAATGCAAGAAAACTTGCTAAAAAATGCAAAATAATGCGAAATTCTGAGATTTGAAGGCTAAATCACATATCGTGAGAAAACATGAAGTAGTGTCGAAATATTGGTATAAACGAATATATTTACGTAAAATCACACTACATGAAAAACGTGAAAAAAGTCACTATATTACCAAATTTGAGGATTTTAACTACAAATTATATGGCGAGGTTTCGTATTACTTAGATCCCAGAAAAGACATATTAAAATGTTGTTTCCAATACAAATGATATAAATCGATGTGTGTTCTTTAGAATTAACTAAAATGTTCCTGATTTTCCGTTTATATTACCAATGGAAGATGTACACATAAAACCGCTCTAATCCTGCTGAAACGTCGATATATGCAATAAAAAATGAACTTCTCCCCTTTTAATATCTTACACAGTATTTTAACGAGAAGCAAGTAATTGGTTGCCAATGAAGTATTTAAGGTTATTTTCTAACCAATTATGTGTTTGCATCATTTTTATCGTATATATAATAAATTAATAACAATAAACTGAAAATTCACAAAAAAGTGCAACAAGGGCAAAATATTGCCTAATTCGATGATATTTTGTTTAAATCACATAAGGGAAAAGGGGTATGATGAACGTCAAAATATTGCTAAATTCGATGATTTTTATACAAACCAAATGCAAGAAAACTAGCTAAAAAATACAATATTATGCGAAATTCTTAGATTTGAAGGCTAAATCACATATCGTGAGAAAACATGAAGTAGTGCCGAAATATTGGTATAAACGAATATATTTACGTAAAATCACACTACATAAAAAAAGTGAAAAAAGTCATTATATTACCAAATTTGAGGATTTTAACTACAAATTATATGGCGAGGTTTCGTATTACTTAGATCCCAGAAAAGACATTTTAAAATGTTGTTTCCAATACAAATTATATAAATCGATGTATTTTCATTATAATTAACTAAAATGTTCCTCATTTTCCGTTTATATTACCAATGGAAGATGTACACGTAAAACCGCTCTAATCCGGCTGAAACGTCGATATATGCTATAAAAACAGAACTTCTCCCCTTTTAAATATCTTACACAGTATCATAACGAGAAACAAATAGTTGGTTGATAATGAAGTATTTCTGGTTAATTTCTAACCAATTATATGTTTGCATCATTTTTGCAAGAAAACTAGCTAAAAAATGCAATATAATGCGAAATTCTGAGATTTGAAGGTTAAATCACATATCGTGAGAAAACATGAAGTAGTGTCGAAATATTGGTACAAACGAATATATTTACGTAAAATCACACTACATGAAAAACGTGAAAAAAGTCACTATATTACCAAATTTGAGGATTTTAACTTCAAATTATAAGGCGAGGTTTCGTATTACTTAGATCCCAGAAAAGAAATATTAAAATGTTGTTTCCAATAAAAATGATAAAAATCAATGTGTTTTCATTAGAATTAACTAAAATGTTCCTGATTTTCCGTTTATATTACCAATGTAAGATGTACACGTAAAACCGCTCTAATCCGGCTGAAACGTCGATATATGCAATAAAAACAGAACTTCATCCTTTTTAATATCTTACACAGTATTTTAACGAGAAACAAGTAATTGGTTGCAAATGAAGTATTTAAGGTTATTTTGTAACTAATTATGTGTTTGCATCATTTTTATCGTATATATAATGAATTAATAACAATAAACTGAAAAATCACAAAAATGTGGAAAAAAGGCAAAATATTGCCTAATTCGATATTTTGTTTAAATCACATAAGGGAAAAGGGGGATGATAAACGCCAAAATATTGCTAAATTCAATGATTTTTTATGCAAACCAAATGCAAGAAAACTAGCTAAAAAATGCAATATAATGAGAAATTCTGAGATTTGAAGGCTAAATCACATATCGTGAGAAAACATGAAGTAGTGTCGAAATATTGGTATAAACGAATATATTTACGTAAAATCACACTACATGAAAAACGTGAAAAAAGTCACTATATTACCAAATTTGAGGATTTTAACTTCAAATTATATGGCGAGGTTTCGTATTACTTAGAGCCCAATAAAGACATTTTAAAATGAAATGATATAAATCGATGTGTTTTCATTAGAATTAACTAAAATGTTCCTGATTTTCCGTTTATATTACCAATGGAAGATGTACACGTAAAACCGCTCTAATCCGGCTGAAACGTCGATATATGCAATAAAAACAGAACTTCTCCCCTTTTAAATATCTTACACAGTATCATAACGAGAAACAAATAGTTGTTTGATAATGAAGTATTTCTGGGTAATTTCTAACCAATTATATGTTTGCATCATTTTTATCGTATATATAATGAATTAATAACAATAAACTGAAAAATCACAAAAACGTGGAAAAAAGGCAAAATATTGCCTAATTCGATGATATTTTGTTTAAATCACGTAAGGGAAATGGGGGATGATGAACGTCAAAATATTGCTAAATTCGATGATTTTTTATACAAACCAAATGCAAGAAAACTAGCTAAAAAATGCAATATAATGCGAAATTCTGAGATTTGAAGGCTAAATCACATATCGTGAGAAAACATGAAGTAGTGTCGAAATATTGGTATAAACGAATATATTTACGTAAAATCACACTACATGAAAAACGTGAAAAAAGTCACTATATTACCAAATTTGAGGATTTTAACTTCAAATTATATGGCGAGGTTTCGTATTACTTAGAGCCCAGAAAAGACATTTTAAAATGAAATGATATAAATCGATGTGTTTTCATTAGAATTAACTAAAATGTTCCTAATTTTCCGTTTATATTACCAATGGAAGATGTACACGTAAAACCGCTCTAATCCGGCTGAAACGTCGATATATGCAATAAAAACAGAACTTCTCCCCTTTTAAATATCTTACACAGTATCATAACGAGAAACAAATAGTTGTTTGATAATGAAGTATTTCTGGGTAATTTCTAACCAATTATATGTTTGCATCATTTTTATCGTATATATAATGAATTAATAACAATAAACTGAAAATTCACAAAAACGTGGAAAAACGGCAAAATATTGCCTAATTCGATGATATTTTGTTTAAATCACATAAGGGAAATGGGGATGATAAACGTCAAAATATTGCTAAATTCGATGATTTTTTTATACAAACCAAATGCAAGAAAACTTGCTAAAAAATGCAATATAATGCGAAATTCTGAGATTTGAAGGCTAAATCACATATCGTGAGAAAACATGAAGTAGTGTCGAAATATTGGTATAAACGAATATATTTACGTAAAACCACACTACATGAAAAACGTGAAAAAAGTCACTATATTACCAAATTTGAGGATTTTAACTACAAAATATATGGCGAGGTTTCGTATTACTTAGATCCCAGAAAAGACATATTAAAATGTTGTTTCCAATACAAATGATATAAATCGATGTGTGTTCTTTAGAATTAACGAAAATGTTCCTGATTTTCCGTTTATATTACCAATGGAAGATGTACACGTAAAACCGCTCTAATCCGGCTGAAACGTCGATATATGCAATAAAAAATGAACTTCTCCCCTTTTAATATCTTACACAGTATTTTAACGAGAAGCAAGTAATTGGTTGCCAATAAAGTATTTAAGGTTATTTTCTAACCAATTATGTGTTTGCATCATTTTTATCGTATATATAATAAATTAATAACAATAAACTGAAAATTCACAAACGTGCAACATATTGCCTAATTCGATGATATTTTGTTTAAATCACATAAGGGAAAAGGGGTATGATGAACGTCAAAATATTGCTAAATTCGATGATTTTTATACAAACCAAATGCAAGAAAACTAGCTAAAAAATACAATATTATGCGAAATTCTGAGATTTGAAGGCTAAATCACATCTCGTGAGAAAACATGAAGTAGTGCCGAAATATTGGTATAAACGAATATATTTACGTAAAATCACACTACATGAAAAACGTGAAAAAAGTCACTATATTACCAAATTTGAGGATTTTAACTTCAAATTATAAGGCGAGGTTTCGTATTACTTAGATCCCAGAGAAGAAATATTAAAATGTTGTTTCCAATAAAAATGATAAAAATCAATGTGTTTTCATTAGAATTAACTAAAATGTTCCTGATTTTCCGTTTATATTACCAATGTAAGATGTACACGTAAAACCGCTCTAATCCGGCTGAAACGTCGATATATGCAATAAAAACAGAACTTCATCCCTTTTAATATCTTACACAGTATTTTAACGAGAAACAAGTAATTGGTTGCAAATGAAGTATTTAAGGTTATTTTGTAACTAATTATGTTTTTGCATCATTTTTATCGTATATATAATGAATTAATAACAATAAACTGAAAAATCACAAAAACGTAGAAAAAAGGCAAAATATTGCCTAATTCGATGATATTTTGTTTAAATCACGTAAGGGAAATGGGGGATGATGAACGTCAAAATATTGCTAAATTCGATGATTTTTTATACAAACCAAATGCAAGAAAACTAGCTAAAAAATGCAATATAATGCGAAATTCTGAGATTTGAAGGCTAAATCACATATCGTGAGAAAACATGAAGTAGTTTCGAAATATTGGTATAAACGAATATATTTACGTAAAATCACACTACATGAAAAACGTGAAAAAAGTCACTATATTACCAAATTTGAGGATTTTAACTTCAAATTATATGGCGAGGTTTCGTATTACTTAGAGCCCAGAAAAGACATTTTAAAATGAAATGATATAAATCGATGTGTTTTCATTAGAATTAACTAAAATGTTCCTAATATTCCGTTTATTTTACCAATGGAAGATGTACACGTAAAACCGCTCTAATCCGGCTGAAACGTCGATATATGCAATAAAAACAGAAATTCTCCCCTTTTAAATATCTTACACAGTATCATAACGAGAAACAAATAGTTGTTTGATAATGAAGTATTTCTGGGTAATTTCTAACCAATTATATGTTTGCATCATTTTTATCGTATATATAATGAATTAATAACAATAAACTGAAAATTCACAAAAACGTGGAAAAACGGCAAAATATTGCCTAATTCGATGATATTTTGTTTAAATCACATAAGGGAAATGGGGGATGATAAACGTCAAAATATTGCTAAATTCGATGATTTTTTTATACAAACCAAATGCAAGAAAACTTGCTAAAAAATGCAATATAATGCGAAATTCTGAGATTTGAAGGCTAAATCACATATCGTGAGAAAACATGAAGTAGTGTCGAAATATTGGTATAAACGAATATATTTACGTAAAATCACACTACATGAAAAACGTGAAAAAAGTCACTATATTACCAAATTTGAGGATTTTAACTACAAAATATATGGCGAGGTTTCGTATTACTTAGATCCCAGAAAAGACATATTAAAATGTTGTTTCCAATACAAATGATATAAATCGATGTGTGTTCTTTAGAATTAACGAAAATGTTCCTGATTTTCCGTTTATATTACCAATGGAAGATGTACACGTAAAACCGCTCTAATCCGGCTGAAACGTCGATATATGCAATAAAAAATGAACTTCTCCCCTTTTAATATCTTACACAATATTTTAACGAGAAGCAAGTAATTGGTTGCCAATGAAGTATTTAAGGTTATTTTCTAACCAATTATGTGTTTGCATCATTTTTATCGTATATATAATAAATTAATAAAAATAAACTGAAAATTCACAAACGTGCAACATATTGCCTAATTCGATGATATTTTGTTTAAATCACATAAGGGAAAAGGGGTATGATGAACGTCAAAATATTGCTAAATTCGATGATTTTTATACAAACCAAATGCAAGAAAACTAGCTAAAAAATACAATATTATGCGAAATTCTGAGATTTGAAGGCTAAATCACATATCGTGAGAAAACATGAAGTAGTGCCGAAATATTGGCATAAACGAATATATTTACGTAAAATCACACTACATGAAAAACGTGAAAAAAGTCATTATATTACCAAATTTGAGGATTTTAACTACAAATTATATGGCGAGGTTTCGTATTACTTAGATCCCAGAAAAGACATTTTAAAATGTTGTTTCCAATACAAATTATATAAATCGATGTGTTTTCATTATAATTAACTAAAATGTTCCTGATTTTCCGTTTATATTACCAATGGAAGATGTACACGTAAAACCGCCCTAATCCGGCTCAAACGTCGATATTTGCAATAAAAACAGAACTTCATCCCTTTTAATATCTTACACAGTATTTTAACGAGAAACAAATAGTTGGTTGCAAATGAAGTATTTAATGTTATTTTGTAACTAATTATGTGTTTGCATCATTTTTATCGTATATATAATGAATTAATAACAATAAACTGAAAAATCACATAAACGTGGAAAAAAGGCAAAATATTGCCTAATTCGATGATATTTTGTTTAAATCACATAAGGGAAAAGGGGGATGATGAACGTCAAAATATTGCTAAATTCGATGATTTTTTTATACAAACCAAATGCAATGTAACTAGCTAAAAAATGCAATATAATGCGAAATTCTGAGATTTGAAGGCTAAATCACATATCATGAGAAAACATGAAGTAGTGTCGAAATATTGGTATAAACGAATATATTTACGTAAAATCACACTACATGAAAAACGTGAAAAAAGTCACTATATTACCAAATTTGAGGATTTTAACTTCAAATTATATGGCGAGGTTTCGTATTACTTAGAGCCCAGAAAAGACATTTTAAAATGAAGTGATATAAATCGATGTGTTTTCATTAGAATTAACTAAAATGTTCCTGATTTTCCGTTTATATTACCAATGGAAGATGTACACGTAAAACCGCTCTAATCCGGCTGAAACGTCGATATATGCAATAAAAACAGAACTTCTCCCCTTTTAAATATCTTACACAGTATCATAACGAGAAACAATTAGTTGTTTGATAATGAAGTATTTCTGGGTAATTTCTAACCAATTATATGTTTGCATCATTTTTATCGTATATATAATGAATTAATAACAATAAACTGAAAATTCACAAAAACGTGGAAAAACGGCAAAATATTGCCTAATTCGATGATATTTAGTTTAAATCACATAAAGGAAAAGGGGGATGATAAACGTCAAAATATTGCTAAATTCGATGATTTATTTATACAAACCAAATGCAAGAAAACTAGCTAAAAAATGCAATATATTGCGAAATTCTGAGATTTGAAGGCCAAATCACATATCGTGAGAAAACATGAAGTAATATCGAAATATTGGTATAATCGAATATATTTACGTAAAATCACACTACATGAAAAACGTGAAAAAAGTCACTATATTACCAAATTTGTGAATTTTAACTTCAAATTATAAGGCGAGGTTTCGTATTACTTAGATCCCAGAAAAGAAATATTAAAATGTTGTTTCCAATAAAAATGATAAAAATCAATGTGTTTTCATTAGAATTAACTAAAATGTTCCTGATTTTCCGTTTATATTACCAATGTAAGATGTACACGTAAAACCGCTCTAATCCGGCTGAAACGTCGATATATGCAATAAAAACAGAACTTCATCCCTTTTAATATCTTACACAGTATTTTAACGAGAAACAAGTAATTGGTTGCAAATGAAGTATTTAAGGTTATTTTGTAACCAATTATGTGTTTGCATCATTTTTATCGTATATATAATGAATTAATAACAATAAACTGAAAATTCACAAAAACGTGGAAAAACGGCAAAATATTGCCTAATTCGATGATGTTTTGTTTAAATCACATAAGGGAAATGGGGGATGATAAACGTTAAAATATTGCTAAATTCGATGATTTTTTATACAAACCAAATGCAAGAAAACTAGCTAAAAAATGCAATATAATGCGAAATTCTGAGATTTGAAGGCTAAATCACATATCGTGAGAAAACATGAAGTAGTGTCGAAATATTGGTACAAACGAATATATTTACGTAAAATCACACTACATGAAAAACGTGAAAAAAGTCACTATATTACCAAATTTGAGGATTTTAACTTCAAATTATAAGGCGAGGTTCCGTATTACTGAGATCCCAGAAAAGAAATATTAAAATGTTGTTTCCAATAAAAATGATAAAAATCAATGTGTTTTCATTAGAATTAACTAAAATGTTCCTGATTTTCCGTTTATATTACCAATGTAAGATGTACACGTAAAACCGCTCTAATCCGGCTGAAACGTCGATATATGCAATAAAAACAGAACTTCATCCCTTTTAATATCTTACACAGTATTTTAACGAGAAACAAGTAATTGGTTGCAATTGAAGTATTTAAGGTTATTTTGTAACCAATTATGTGTTTGCATCATTTTTATCGTATATATAATGAATTAATAACAATAAACTGAAAATTCACAAAAACGTGGAAAAACGGCAAAATATTGCCTAATTCGATGATATTTTGTTTAAATCACATAAGGGAAATGGGGGATGATAAACGTCAAAATATTGCTAAATTCGATGATTTTTTATACAAACCAAATGCAAGAAAACTAGCTAAAAAATGCAATATAATGCGAAATTCTGAGATTTGAAGGCTAAATCACATATCGTGAGAAAACATGAAGTAGTGTCGAAATATTGGTACAAACGAATATATTTACGTAAAATCACACTACATGAAAAACGTGAAAAAAGTCACTATATTACCAAATTTGAGGATTTTAACTTTAAATTATAAGGCGAGGTTCCGTATTACTTAGATCCCAGAAAAGAAATATTAAAATGTTGTTTCCAATAAAAATGATAAAAATCAATGTGTTTTCATTAGAATTAACTAAAATGTTCCTGATTTTCCGTTTATATTACCAATGTAAGATGTACACGTAAAACCGCTCTAATCCGGCTGAAACGTCGATATATGCAATAAAAACAGAACTTCATCCTTTTTAATATCTTACACAGTATTTTAACGAGAAACAAGTAATTGGTTGCAAATGAAGTATTTAAGGTTATTTTGTAACCAATTATGTGTTTGCATCATTTTTATCGTATATATAATGAATTAATAACAATAAACTGAAAAATCACAAAAACGTGGAAAAAAGGCAAAATATTGCCCAATTCGATGATATTTTGTTTAAATCACATAAAGGAAAAGGGGGATGATGAACGTCAAAATATTGCTAAATTCGATGATTTTTTATACAAACCAAATGCAAGAAAACTAGCTAAAAAATGCAATATAATGCGAAATTCTGAGATTTGAAGGCTAAATCACATATCGTGAGAAAACATGAAGTAGTGTCGAAATATTGGTATAAACGAATATATTTACGTAAAATCACACTACATGAAAAACGTGAAAAAAGTCACTATATTACCAAATTTGAGGATTTTAACTTCAAATTATATGGCGAGGTTTCGTATTACTTAGAGCCCAGAAAAGACATTTTAAAATGTTGTTTCCAATACAAATGATATAAATCGATGTGTTTTCATTAGAATTAACTAAAATGTTCCTGATTTTCCGTTAATATTACCAATGGAAGATGTACACGTAAAACCGCTCTAATCCGGCTGAAACGTCGATATATGCAATAAAAACAGAACTTCTCCCCCTTTCAATATCTTACACAGTATTTTAACGAGAAACAAACAATTGATTGAAAATGAAGTATTTAAGGTTATTTTCTAACCAATTATGTGTTTGCATCATTTTTATCGTATATATAATAAATTAATAACAATAAACTGAAAATTCACAAAAACTTGGAAAAACGGCAAAATATTCCCTAATTCGATGATATTTTGTTTAAATCACAAAGAAAAAGGGGGATGATAAACGTCAAAATATTGCTAAATTCGATGATTTTTAGTACAAAACAAAATGCAAGAAAACTTGCTAAAAAATGCAATATTATGCGAAATTCTGAGATTTGAAGGCCAAATAACATATCGTGAGAAAACATGAAGTAATATCGAAATATTGGTATAATCGAATATATTTACGTAAAATCACACTACATGAAAAACGTGAAAAAAGTCACTATATTACCAAATTTGAGGATTTTAACTTCAAATTATATGGCGAGGTTTCGTATTACTTAGATCCCAGAAAAGACATATTAAAATGTTGTTTCCAATACAAATGATAAAAATCAATGTGTTTTCATTAGAATGAACTAAAATGTTCCTGATTTTCCGTTTATATTACCAATGGAAGATGTACACGTAAAATCGCTCTAATCCGGCTGAAACGTCGATATATGCAATAAAAACAGAACTTCTCCCCTTTTAATATCTTACACAGTATTTTAACGAGAAGCAAGTAATTGGCTGCCAATGAAGTATTTAAGGTTATTTTCTAACCAATTATGTGTTTGCATCATTTTTATCGTATATATAATAAATTAATAACAATAAACTGAAAATTCACAAAAACGTGGAACAAGGGCAAAATATTGCCTAATTCGATGATATTTTGTTTAAATCACATAAGGGAAAAGGGGGATGATGAACGTCAAAATATTCCTAAATTCGATGATTTTTTATACAAACCAAATGCAAGAAAACTAGCTAAAAAATACAATATTATGCGAAATTCTCAGGTTTGAAGGCTAAATCACATATCGTGAGAAAACATGAAGTAGTGCCGAAATGTTGGTACAAACGAATATATTTACGTAAAATCACACTACATGAAAAACGTGAAAAAAGTCACTATATTACCAAATTTGAGGATTTTAACTTCAAATTATAAGGCGAGGTTCCGTATTACTTAGATCCCAGAAAAGAAATATTAAAATGTTGTTTCCAATAAAAATGATAAAAATCAATGTGTTTTCATTAGAATTAACTAAAATGTTCCTGATTTTCCGTTTATATTACCAATGTAAGATGTACACGTAAAACCGCTCTAATCCGGCTGAAACGTCGATATATGCAATAAAAACAGAACTTCATCCTTTTTAATATCTTACACAGTATTTTAACGAGAAACAAGTAATTGGTTGCAAATGAAGTATTTAAGGTTATTTTGTAACCAATTATGTGTTTGCATCATTTTTATCGTATATATAATGAATTAATAACAATAAACTGAAAAATCACAAAAACGTGGAAAAAAGGCAAAATATTGCCCAATTCGATGATATTTTGTTTAAATCACATAAAGGAAAAGGGGGATGATGAACGTCAAAATATTGCTAAATTCGATGATTTTTTATACAAACCAAATGCAAGAAAACTAGCTAAAAAATGCAATATAATGCGAAATTCTGAGATTTGAAGGCTAAATCACATATCGTGAGAAAACATGAAGTAATATCGAAATATTGGTATAATCGAATATATTTACGTAAAATCACACTACATGAAAAACGTGAAAAAAGTCACTATATTACCAAATTTGAGGATATTAACTTCAAATTATATGGCGAGGTTTCGTATTACTTAGATCCCAGAAAAGACATATTAAAATGTTGTTTCCAATACAAATGATAAAAATCAATGTGTTTTCATTAGAATGAACTAAAATGTTCCTGATTTTCCGTTTATATTACCAATGGAAAATGTACACGTAAAATCGCTCTAATCCGGCTGAAACGTCGATATATGCAATAAAAACAGAACTTCTCCCCTTTTAATATCTTACACAGTATTTTAACGAGAAGCAAGTAATTGGTTGCCAATGAAGTATTTAAGGTTATTTTCTAACCAATTATGTGTTTGCATCATTTTTATCGTATATATAATAAATTAATAACAATAAACTGAAAATTCACAAAAACGTGGAACAAGGGCAAAATATTGCCTAATTCGATGATATTTTGTTTAAATCACATAAGGGAAAAGGGGGATGATGAACGTCAAAATATTCCTAAATTCGATGATTTTTTATACAAACCAAATGCAAGAAAACTAGCTAAAAAATACAATATTATGCGAAATTCTCAGGTTTGAAGGCTAAATCACATATCGTGAGAAAACATGAAGTAGTGCCGAAATGTTGGTATAAACGAATATATTTACGTAAAATCACACTACATGAAAAACGTGAAAAAAGTCACTATATTACCAAATTTGAGGATTTTAACTTCAAATTATATGGCGAGGCTTCGTATTACTTAGAGCCCAGAAAAGACATTTTAAAATGTTGTCTCCAATACAAATGATATAAATCGATGTGTTTTCATTAGAATTAACTAAAATGTTCCTGATTTTCCGTTAATATTACCAATGGAAGATGTACACGTAAAACCGCTCTAATCCGGCTGAAACGTCGATATATGCAATAAAAACAGAACTTCTCCCCCTTTCAATATCTTACACAGTATTTTAACGAGAAACAAACAGTTGATTGAAAATGAAGTATTTAAGGTTATTTTCTAACCAATTATGTGTTTGCATCATTTTTACCGTATATATAATAAATTAATAACAATAAACTGAAAATTCACAAAAACTTGGAAAAACGGCAAAATATTCCCTAATTCGATGATATTTTGTTTAAATCACAAAGAAAAAGGGGGATGATAAACGTCAAAATATTGCTAAATTCGATGATTTTTAGTCCAAAACAAAATGCAAGAAAACTTGCTAAAAAATGCAATATTATGCGAAATTCTGAGATTTGAAGGCCAAATCACATATCGTGAGAAAACATGAAGTAATATCGAAATATTGGTATAATCGAATATATTTACGTAAAATCACACTACATGAAAAACGTGAAAAAAGTCACTATATTACCAAATTTGAGGATTTTAACTTCAAATTATATGGCGAGGTTTCGTATTACTTAGATCCCAGAAAAGACATATTAAAATGTTGTTTCCAATACAAATGATAAAAATCAATGTGTTTTCATTAGAATGAACTAAAATGTTCCTGATTTTCCGTTTATATTACCAATGGAAGATGTACACGTAAAATCGCTCTAATCCGGCTGAAACGTCGATATATGCGATAAAAACAGAACTTCTCCCCTTTTAATATCTTACACAGTATTTTAACGAGAAGCAAGTAATTGGTTGCCAATGAAGTATTTAAGGTTATTTTCTAACCAATTATGTGTTTGCATCATTTTTATCGTATATATAATAAATTAATAACAATAAACTGAAAATTCACAAAAACGTGGAACAAGGGCAAAATATTGCCTAATTCGATGATATTTTGTTTAAATCACATAAGGGAAAAGGGGGATGATGAACGTCAAAATATTCCTAAATTCGATGATTTTTTATACAAACCAAATGCAAGAAAACTAGCTAAAAAATACAATATTATGCGAAATTCTCAGATTTGAAGGCTAAATCACATATCGTGAGAAAACATGAAGTAGTGCCGAAATGTTGGTATAAACGAATATATTTACGTAAAATCACACTACATGAAAAACGTGAAAAAAGTCACTATATTACCAAATTTGAGGATTTTAACTTCAAATTATATGGCGAGGCTTCGTATTACTTAGAGCCCAGAAAAGACATTTTAAAATGTTGTCTCCAATACAAATGATATAAATCGATGTGTTTTCATTAGAATTAACTAAAATGTTCCTGATTTTCCGTTAATATTACCAATGGAAGATGTACACGTAAAACCGCTCTAATCCGGCTGAAACGTCGATATATGCAATAAAAACAGAACTTCTCCCCCTTTCAATATCTTACACAGTATTTTAACGAGAAACAAACAGTTGATTGAAAATGAAGTATTTAAGGTTATTTTCTAACCAATTATGTGTTTGCATCATTTTTACCATATATATAATAAATTAATAACAATAAACTGAAAATTCACAAAAACTTGGAAAAACGGCAAAATATTCCCTAATTCGATGATATTTTGTTTAAATCACAAAGAAAAAGGGGGATGATAAACGTCAAAATATTGCTAAATTCGATGATTTTTAGTCCAAAACAAAATGCAAGAAAACTTGCTAAAAAATGCAATATTATGCGAAATTCTGAGATTTGAAGGCCAAATCACATATCGTGAGAAAACATGAAGTAATATCGAAATATTGGTATAATCGAATATATTTACGTAAAATCACACTACATGAAAAACGTGAAAAAAGTCACTATATTACCAAATTTGAGGATTTTAACTTCAAATTATATGGCGAGGTTTCGTATTACTTAGATCCCAGAAAAGACATATTAAAATGTTGTTTCCAATACAAATGATAAAAATCAATGTGTTTTCATTAGAATGAACTAAAATGTTCCTGATTTTCCGTTTATATTACCAATGGAAGATGTACACGTAAAATCGCTCTAATCCGGCTGAAACGTCGATATATGCGATAAAAACAGAACTTCTCCCCTTTTAATATCTTACACAGTATTTTAACGAGAAGCAAGTAATTGGTTGCCAATGAAGTATTTAAGGTTATTTTCTAACCAATTATGTGTTTGCATCATTTTTATCGTATATATAATAAATTAATAACAATAAACTGAAAATTCACAAAAACGTGGAACAAGGGCAAAATATTGCCTAATTCGATGATATTTTGTTTAAATCACATAAGGGAAAAGGGGGATGATGAACGTCAAAATATTCCTAAATTCGATGATTTTTTATACAAACCAAATGCAAGAAAACTAGCTAAAAAATACAATATTATGCGAAATTCTCAGATTTGAAGGCTAAATCACATATCGTGAGAAAACATGAAGTAGTGCCGAAATGTTGGTATAAACGAATATATTTACGTAAAATCACACTACATGAAAAACGTGAAAAAATTCACTATATTACCAAATTTGAGGATTTTAACTTCAAATTATATGGCGAGGTTTCGTATTACTTAGATCCCAGAAAAGACATTTTAAAATGTTGTTTCCAATACAAATGATATAAATCGATGTGTTTTCATTAGAATTAACTAAAATGTTCCTGATTTTCCGTTAATATTACCAATGGAAGATGTACACGTAAAACCGCTCTAATCCGGCTGAAACGTCGATATATGCAATAAAAACAGAAATTCTCCCCTTTTAAATATCTTACACAGTATCATAACGAGAAACAAATAGTTGTTTGATAATGAAGTATTTCTGGGTAATTTCTAACCAATTATATGTTTGCATCATTTTTATCGTATATATAATGAATTAATAACAATAAACTGAAAATTCACAAAAACGTGGAAAAACGGCAAAATATTGCCTAATTCGATGATATTTAGTTTAAATCACATAAAGGAAAAGGGGGATGATAAACGTCAAAATATTGCTAAATTCGATGATTTTTTTATACAAACCAAATGCAAGAAAACTAGCTAAAAATGCAATATAATGCGAAATTCTGAGATTTGAAGGCTAAATCACATATCGTGAGAAAACATGAAGTAGTGTCGAAATATTGGTACAAACAAATATATTTACGTAAAATCACACTACATGAAAAACGTAAAAAAAGTCACTATATTACCAAATTTGAGGATTTTAACTTCAAATTATAAGGCGAGGTTTCGTATTACTTAGATCCCAGAAAAGAAATATTAAAATGTTGTTTCCAATAAAAATGATAAAAATCAATGTGTTTTCATTAGAATTAACTAAAATGTTCCTGATTTTCCGTTTATATTACCAATGTAAGATGTACACGTAAAACCGCTCTAATCTGGCTGAAACGTCGATATATGCAATAAAAACAGAACTTCATCCTTTTTAATATCTTACACAGTATTTTAACGAGAAACAAGTAATTGGTTGCAAATGAAGTATTTAAGGTTATTTTGTAAGCAATTATGTGTTTGCATCATTTTTATCGTATATATAATGAATTAATAACAATAAACTGAAAAATCACAAAAACGTGGAAAAAAGGCAAAATATTGCCCAATTCGATGATATTTTGTTTAAATCACATAAAGGAAAAGGGGGATGATGAACGTCAAAATATTGCTAAATTCGATGATTTTTTATACAAACCAAATGCAAGAAAACTAGCTAAAAAATGCAATATAATGCGAAATTCTGAGATTTGAAGGCTAAATCACATATTGTGAGAAAACATGAAGTAGTGTCGAAATATTGGTATAAACGAATATATTTACGTAAAATCACACTACATGAAAAACGTGAAAAAAGTCACTATATTACCAAATTTGAGGATTTTAACTTCAAATTATATGGCGAGGTTTCATATTACTTAAGAGCCCAGAAAAGACATTTTAAAATGTTGTTTCCAATACAAATGATATAAATCGATGTGTTTTCATTAGAATTAACTAAAATGTTCCTGATTTTCCGTTAATATTACCAATGGAAGATGTACACGTAAAACCGCTCTAATCCGGCTGAAACGTCGATATATGCAATAAAAACAGAACTTCTCCCCCTTTCAATATCTTACACAGTATTTTAACGAGAAACAAACAGTTGATTGAAAATGAAGTATTTAAGGTTATTTTGTAACTAATTATGTGTTTGCATCATTTTTATCGTATATATAATAAATTAATAACAATAAACTGAAAATTCACAAAAACTTGGAAAAACGGCAAAATATTCCCTAATTCGATGATATTTTGTTTAAATCACAAAGAAAAAGGGGGATGATAAACGTCAAAATATTGCTAAATTCGATGATTTTTAGTCCAAAACAAAATGCAAGAAAACTTGCTAAAAAATGCAATATTATGCGAAATTCTGAGATTTGAAGGCCAAATCACATATCGTGAGAAAACATGAAGTAATATCGAAATATTGGTATAATCGAATATATTTACGTAAAATCACACTACATGAAAAACGTGAAAAAAGTCACTATATTACCAAATTTGAGGATTTTAACTTCAAATTATATGGCGAGGTTTCGTATTACTTAGATCCCAGAAAAGACATATTAAAATGTTGTTTCCAATACAAATGATAAAAATCAATGTGTTTGCATTAGAATGAACTAAAATGTTCCTGATTTTCCCTTTATATTACCAATGGAAGATGTACACGTAAAATCGCTCTAATCCGGCTGAAACGTCGATATATGCAATAAAAACAGAACTTCTCCCCTTTTAATATCTTACACAGTATTTTAACGAGAAGCAAGTAATTGGTTGCCAATGAAGTATTTAAGGTTATTTTCTAACCAATTATGTGTTTGCATCATTTTTATCGTATATATAATAAATTAATAACAATAAACTGAAAATTCACAAAAACGTGGAACAAGGGCAAAATATTGCCTAATTCGATGATATTTTGTTTAAATCACATAAGGGAAAAGGGGGATGATGAACGTCAAAATATTCCTAAATTCGATGATTTTTTATACAAACCAAATGCAAGAAAACTAGCTAAAAATACAATATTATGCGAAATTCTCAGGTTTGAAGGCTAAATCACATATCGTGAGAAAACATGAAGTAGTGCCGAAATGTTGGTATAAACGAATATATTTACGTAAAATCACACTACATGAAAAACGTGAAAAAATTAACTATATTACCAAATTTGAGGATTTTAACTTCAAATTATATGGCGAGGTTTCGTATTACTTAGATCCCAGAAAAGACATTTTAAAATGTTGTTTCCAATACAAATGATATAAATCGATGTGTTTTCATTAGAATTAACTAAAATGTTCCTGATTTTCCGTTAATATTACCAATGGAAGATGTACACGTAAAACCGCTCTAATCCGGCTGAAACGTCGATATATGCAATAAAAACAGAACTTCATCCTTCTTAATATCTTACACAGTATTTTAACGAGAAACAAGTAATTGGTTGCAAATGAAGTATTTAAGGTTATTTTGTAACCAATTATGTGTTTGCATCATTTTTATCGTATATATAATGAATTAATAACAATAAACTGAAAAATCACAAAAACGTGGAAAAAAGGCAAAATATTGCCCAATTCGATGATATTTTGTTTAAATCACATAAAGGAAAAGGGGGATGATGAACGTCAAAATATTGCTAAATTCGATGATTTTTTATACAAACCAAATGCAAGAAAACTAGCTAAAAAATGCAATATAATGCGAAATTCTGAGATTTGAAGGCTAAATCACATATCGTGAGAAAACATGAAGTAGTGTCGAAATATTGGTATAAACGAATATATTTACGTAAAATCACACTACATGAAAAACGTGAAAAAAGTCACTATATTACCAAATTTGAATATTTTAACTTCAAATTATATGGCGAGGTTTCGTATTACTTAGAGCCCAGAAAAGACATTTTAAAATGTTGTTTCCAATACAAATGATATAAATCGATGTGTTTTCGATGTGATTTAACTAAAATGTTCCTGATTTTCCGTTTATATTACCAATGGACGATGTACACGTAAAACCGCTCTAATCCAGCTGAAACGTCGATATATGCAATAAAAACAGAACTTCTCCTCTTTCAATATCTTACACAGTAAGATATTGAAAGGCGGTGGTGAAGGGTAGGGGAGGTGGTGAAGGGTAGGGGCGATGGTGAAGGGTAGGGGCGGTGGTGAAGGGTAAGGCAGGTGGTGAAGGGCAGGGGAGGTGGTAAAGGGTAGGGGCGGTGCTGAAGGGTAAGGCAGGTGGTGAAGGGCAGGGAAGGTGTTGAAGGGTAGGGAAGGTGGTGAAGGGCAGGGAAGGTGGTGAAGGGTAGGGGAGGTGGTGAAGGGCAGGGAAGGTGGTGACGGGTAAGGGAAGTGGTGAAGGGCAGGGAAGGTGGTGAACGGTAGGAGAAGTGGTGAAGGGCAGGGAAGGTGGTGAACGGTAGGGAAGGTGGAGAAGGGTAGGGGAGGAGGTGAAGGGCAGGGAAGGTGGTGAACGGTAGGAGATGTGGTGAAGGGCAGGGAAGGTGGTGAAGGGTAGGGGACGTGGTGAAGGGTAGGGGCGGTGGTGAAGGGATAAACTTGATTATAACGACCTTTGATTTCGTTGTGCCATAGTCTCCCCGGGCGGCTTGGCGCCTTCTTTTGATAATTACTTGTATTCCATCCGGGGATCAATGTCCCCCGTGGTCCGATCTCTGTTTAGACGATACAACGACGGCCGCGCTTATTGATGGTTGGCGCTCGATCCTCGACCATCTAGTTCAAATTAAAGTGCGTTTATTTAGATAATAAAATACATCTCAAAGTACCACCCTGCTGGGTGGCCAAGGTGCCTCCTGCTGGATGGTCAAGGTGCCCCCTGCTGGGTGGCCAAGGTGCCTCCTGCTGGGTGGCCAAGGTGCCTCCTGCTGGGTGGTCAAGGTGCCCCCTGCTGGATGGTCAAGGTGCCCCCTGCTGGGTGGCCAAGGTGCCTCCTGCTGGATGGTCAAGGTGCCCCCTGCTGGGTGGCCAAGGTGCCTCCTGCTGGGTGGCCAAGGTGCCTCCTGCTGGGTGGTCAAGGTGCCTCCTGCTGGGTGGTCAAGGCGCCTCCTGCTGGGTGGTCAAAGTGCCTCCTGCTGGGTGGTCAAGGTGCCTCCTGCTGGGTGGTCAAGGTGCCTCCTGCTGGGTGGTCAAGGTGCCTCCTGCTGGGTGGTCAAGGTGCCTCCTGCTGGGTGGCCAAGGTGCCCCCTGCTGGGTGGTCAAGGTGCCTCCTGCTGGGTGGTCAAGGTGCCTCCTGCTGGGTGGTCAAGGTGCCTCCTGCTGGGTGGTCAAGGTGCCTCCTGCTAGGTGGTCAAGGTGCCCCCTGCTGGGTGGTCAAGGTGCCTCCTGCTGGGTGGTCAAGGTGCCCCCTGCTGGGTGGCCAAGGTGCCTCCTGCTGGATGGTCAAGGTGCCCCCTGCTGGGTGGCCAAGGTGCCTCCTGCTGGGTGGCCAAGGTGCCTCCTGCTGGGTGGTCAAGGTGCCTCCTGCTGGGTGGTCAAGGTGCCCCCTGCTGGGTGGTCAAGGTGCCTCCTGCTGGATGGTCAAGGTGCCCACCGTTGGATGGTCAAGGTGCCCCCCTGCTGGGTGGCCAAGGTGCCCCCTGCTGGGTGGTCAAGGTGCCCCCTGCTGGATGGTCAAGGTGCCTCCTGCTGGATGGTCAAGGTGCCTCCTGCTAGGTGGTCAAGGTGCCCCCTGCTGGGTGGTCAAGGTGCCTCCTGCTGGGTGGTCAAGGTGCCCCCTGCTGGGTGGCCAAGGTGCCTCCTGCTGGATGGTCAAGGTGCCCCCTGCTGGGTGGCCAAGGTGCCTCCTGCTGGGTGGCCAAGGTGCCTCCTGCTGGGTGGTCAAGGTGCCTCCTGCTGGGTGGTCAAGGTGCCCCCTGCTGGGTGGTCAAGGTGCCTCCCCAGCAAACACAAATCATCTACACAACGTTCGCCTATCTCTTGCCATAGGTGTGGGAATGATTTGCATTGAGAATGGTGCAGGAGAGCCTTTGAGAAACTTTTACTCAAAAAATCCAAACACAAAGGTTTAATTATAAATTGTTTTTCTACAATTATTTTCTTCCAAATGTAAAACAAATAGTTTTTACATGTTTAAATATAAAATTTATGGTGTTTTTTTGTAAAATTCATTAATAAATTGTGAATGATATATATTGGCTGAGTGAAACCTTTATAATCCATTTAGTTATAATTTGAACAGAAAAAAGTATTTTTCCAAATTTTCTAAAAATTGCTCTTTTTAACACAATTTGACTCCTTATACATTCCACTAAACACTATATCATGTTTAAATATATAATTTATGTATTATTCTCTAAAATAATTTATATAAATTATATAAGTTGCTGGAAAGTGGTGTTAAGGATTTTGAAAACATTTTGTTGTGTTAATATGTTCTTATTAACTATGTCTCAAGTTCACAGTTTATCAAACAAGAATATTAACATTCGTCAACTCTTAAAATCTTATATGTTATCTTGCTGGTGCAAAAAAGGGTGAATCTTTAGGAACAGCTATAGTATCTATATATCACAAATGGTGTTTTCCCTAACTCAAACAATGTAGGGTTTATTATTCTACACATATTTCTAATGACTCTTAGATGTTTACATTCTCTGAAGTATAATTGTGAAGGCTGTGTCCATCACTCTCAACACAGATTCTTAAACTCGTCTCTGCAGGTTCAACTATATAATTAGTTTCCATTTTGAATTTCCATGGACATTTGTATCCAAAATGAAACCAATGTGGTTTCCTTCAGCGCCTTCAGCCAGCACATTTGCTCATTCATTTCCACAGATTCCAACAAGGTAGGGGATTTACAGAAATTTGTATATTCATATTGTTATATATTAAAAATATGAATGCAGTTCAATATGATAAGACAAATACATGAGTTTATGATAAATTCGTTTTCTGTGATATACCATTGATATGCTCTTTTTTTCTTTAAACGGCAGACTAAACTAAAGTGCTCACATCAACAGATTTGATGTATAAATGGTCAACGCTCAACAGAGTTAGTATAAATGTATTAGTATAAATCTTACTTGTCTCATTGTTAATTCACATTCAATGTCAACTTGTGGTTTTGATGTGGCACGTTTGGCCAAGACACCCCACCCCATTATGCACCCCATACCCATCTTGTGGGCGGTTGTGGAAAGGGTTACAGAGGCACATAATGGGCTCAGGGACTGAACCCCACAATTCATTTAGCTAAGCAAGTTACAATCTTGATGAGCTAGTTACAAAATTCAATATAAGTCATCACATCAACAATGGGTTCGAGATCGACCTCAAGTACAGGTTCTAAATTAAGCAACTGACATATGTGGAGAGCTAGTATCAAAATTTATATGTTTGTCCTGCACACCGTCCCCCATCCAGTGGGCAGCGGTGGATAGGTTACAATCACTTAGTTGTTATCTACAGTTAGCAAACTGGGGATATTTGGCTAAAATTTCTGGTAGCAGATCATTTTGAATGAAATATTGACACATCGCTGGAACATTGGTTATAGAATTGTCTCTAAATTCATGTATCTTTTCGCACTCCATCACATAGTGACGGAGGGTGTGCGAATAATTTTGTTGACACAGTTTACATTTGGTCAGGTCTACATCAGCAGATAATGAGAATTCCCAGAGATACTTGTAACCGAGTCTAAGCCGAGCAGTAGTAACATCTAGAAGTCTGCTGATTTTATTGGATGATCCATAGATGTGTGGCTCCTCTTGTATGATATGTATGATAGATGGAATTACTAGTTCCAGTTTCTAGGCAGGCGATGAGTACTCACAATAACCTTAATTAAGCGTCAAAACAAAAATGTGTATACTCTTTTTACTCTCCTGACCTTAGTTCTCGAGCTATGTATTTCATTTTGGTACCAACGTGTTCGCAATAACATTCTCTAGAAGAAAATCAGCAAAAACGGTCACCAAAAGTTATATGAATACCAGCACCCAATAAATACCTACGTAGATGACTCGCCGTGAGTGCCCAAGAGCAACAAAATGTTTTTACTCTTGGGATTGTTATCACTTCCACACTTGTCCTACAGCGTTAATTTTGGTATCAATGTACTCGCAATGAAATTCCCAACACGGTGATATGAATATAAACGTAGAATAATGGTCGCTGCCCACCCGCAAGAGTGTGGGAAGTGGCGGAACTGTTACCCAGTATTGGTGACAAGACGACACATGGGCGATACAGTGCTTTGAAAGTTTATAATTATATCACTGTCCTGACATTATTATTGTATGTACGTCATTCATTTTTGTGCCAATGTTTTCGCAATAGAATGTTCTATGAGCCCGTAGGTAAAAAAGAGCAACAAAGCGTAAGATAGAATAGCACCATATATAAAACAACGCTGGTACATATCAGTGAGCGTCAAACACACACGAAATGTGTGTGTTTGATGGTGGTCAAACGATGTTTGATGTGTTTGATCAGGTGATGTCCTGATCCGCATAATTAAAGTATGAATTATGTTGAGAAAAAATAAGAAAAAAGGGAAAAAACAGGGGTGGGAGAAACATGACAGAAAAAGAGTAAAAATACAATTTGGTCAACAAAACAGCATTGTTTAAAATAAAAGATATGGATTGACATTTTGGGGGTTAGGTTGGTAGGTCTTTCTTCATATGACAGGTTAACAGGTAGAACAAAGATTACCATTTATATATGGATAACTATTATAAGTCGGTTTGAATGAGTGAATTGCTGCTTGAAGATAGGTATATACACCTGTGGTACTATCAGATTGCATCGTGGTGAGCCTAAAACCCTTCAGATCCAAGCAAAGGGTAAAATGCCAGCAGATACAATTGCGAACACATTGATACCAAAATGAAAGACATATGACGAGAATTGAGGTAACCAAAGTGAAAAGAGTGTTCACATTACATTGCACTAGAGTGCTCCCGGGTTACTTTCTCTCACTTTCTCTGTTTTGTGCGGATGGTACACCTTGCTTTTGGAGTTTATATGCATTTAAACCTGTAGATAATTCTATTGCTAACACATTGATACCAAAATGAAAGACCTAGGATGACAATTGGGGTGACCAAAATGAAAAGAGTGTATACATTTTATCGCTCTTGTGCGCTCCCTGGTAACACACTCTCGCTTACTCTGTTTGTTGCGGATGGTAAGCCGGGCTTTTGGAGTTTATATGCCTTTAGTCCTGTAGAGAATTCTATTGCGAACACATTGATGCCAAATTGAAAAAACTAGGATGAGAATTGAGGTAACAAAGTTGAAAAGGGTATACACTTTTCAGTATTATCACGCTCTCTAATGTAATGAGAGTTGCCTGAGGGTGGCTCAGCTTTCTTTTTCTGGTACCCTTGGCCTACATTCATCTTGTCGGCGGGTGGAGCGCGCTGCTGTCTTTGACATTATATGCACATAGTTCTGTTGGGAATTCTATTGCGAACGCATTGATACCAAAATAAAAGACATAGGACGAGAATTAAGGTGACAAAGTTGAAAAGAGTATACACTTTTCAGTATTTCCGCGCACTACCTGGGAATGTCCAAACAAAAATGGAGAGAGTGGAGGGGTAACTTGCCCAAAACGCGAAAGTGTTTGGGGAGATTAACTTTCGTTCAATAATATTATGCAAAAGGAGCCACACATCTATGGTTCATCCAATAAAATCAGCAGACTTCTAGATGTTACTACTGCTCGGCTTAGACTCGGTTACAAGTATTTCTGGGAATTCTCATTATCTGCCGATGTAGACCTGACCAAATGTTAACTGTCAACAAAATTATTTGCACACCCCTTCGTCACTATGTGATAGTGAATTCAGAGACAATTCTATAACCAATGTACCAACGATGTGTCAATATTTCATTCAAAATGATCTGGTACCAGAAATTTTAGCCAAATATCCCCAGTTTGCTAACTGTAAGTAGTAACTAAGTGATTGTAACCTATCCACCGCTGCCCACTGGATGGGGAGCGGTGTGCAGGACAAACATATAAATTGTGACACTAGCTCTCCACATATGTCAGTTGCTTAATTTAGAAACTGTACTTGTGATCGATCTCGAACCTATTGTTGATGTGACGACTTATACTGAATTTTGTAACTAGCTCATCAAGATTGTAACTTGCTTAGCTAAATGAATTGTTGGGTTCAGTCCCTGAGCCCATTATGTGCCTCTGCAACCCTTTCCACTACCGCCCACAAGATGGGTATGGGGTGCATAATAAATGAACTAAACTAACTTTAAGGCATCCTGAAAGAAAGCTTGGAGGGCTTGAAAAATTGCAGAACGAAGCCTTGAGGATAATCCTTGGGTGCCTTCGTACCACAAAGATACTTAATATGAGAAAGGAACTTAATATTCCGAGCGTTGTTTATCGTGTTACTGAAAATAACTGTCAAATTGGTATAAAAATGCTTAGGCTAGCTCATCCTAACCCTTGCACAGAAGCCCTCCAGAATTTCTTTATTGAATGTAAACATTGTTTCAAATAGATAAATAAAATTGGAACTGAACTCAGAAAGTATCAGATTTATAATTTGTACCAAGAGAGACAACAATAGCACTTTCCTGCACTGTAGGAAATTACACCCTTTTCAATTTTAATCCCTCCCTTTCCATCAAAGGAGCAAATTAGAGATCAGTCCCAGCTTTGTCTTGAGGCAAAGCTCAACGTCTTAAGCCATACTGATGCTCTGTCCACAGAGCATTCTCTCTCTCAAATCATATACACTGAAGGTTTCCTACAGCGCCCAACGGGTGCAGCTGGAAGTGCAGTTGTCCTGGCAATAGGATATGACTTATATTTTGAGTGGGGAGTCCGTATAAACAACTGGGCCTCTACCCTTCAGACTGAACTATTTGCCTTGCTCCTTGCACTGAAATGTGTACAAGTATCCAAACTTGATACATTAGTTGTAAGTGACTCTTTATCATCCTTAATTGCTCTCAACTCTTTAAGACATAACTGTAACATGCTTGTGTCTGAAGCTAGACACAAATACAATAACAACTTGAGGAACCTTATCATAAACAATAATCTCAACAAAAATCACATAGTTCTCAGAGGTGATTTCAATATTGACCTAGGGCTACAAAATAACCCTCAAGTAGACTGTTTCCTCAACAGCATGAATTCCTGTATGCTCATCCCCGCAATCACCAGGCCCACCCGAGTCACTCAAACATCTGCGACTACCCTGGATCACTGATGGACCAACATAACAGCTCCTCTTACATCAAGTATAATCACTGACAGAACAACTGACCACTATCCTACCTTCCTTGTAGCGAACATGGCCATAACACCACCAGGTAACAAGAAAATTACCTTTAGGTTACAATGTGAAGCGGCAATAGGCAATCTCACAAATGCCCTCCACAATGTAAACTGGGAATCTAAATTTATCAATACACAGGATAATAATTCGTTAACTAGCCTCTTTCCAAAATTTAAAGCCTTTACAATACTTATTGTCCTCTCCTCACCAAGCAAGTAACTGGCAAAAAGGTTAAATAATCCCTGGCTCACTAATGGCATACTTAAAGCAATCGACAAGAAACATGAATATGAAAAAAAAACTTAGGATTGGCCTAGTTGGAAAAGAAGTAGTTAAGAGGTATTCATCAGTGCTTACCAGTATAATAAGAGCAAAGCGTTCCTATTACGAGAATAGATTCAAAGAAGCAAAAGGCAACATAAAAAGCACATGGAGAGCCATCTCTACCATCCTAGGAGCTAAACAACATTCACATAATAAGATAAAAATCTCCAAGGATGGTTATACACCTGCAACAGATCTTGAAACAGCAACTGAATTTAATAGCTTCTTTTCATCGTTTGGTGCTCACCTTGCCCGAAAAATCCCAGAGACTCAGACATATGTTACCACATATCTTTCACGCAGCTATCCAAACTCTCTTCTCCTCTCTCCGGTCAGCCCTACAGATGTTGTGTCCATCATTCACTCGCTAAAAACCAAAGCTGGGAACATTAGTGAAATACCATCGATGGTACACAGGCGTGCCTCCCATGCCCTTGCACCATCCATAGCACTGCTGTTCAACAAATCCCTAGAGTGTCATACCTTCCCTGATATCCTTAAAAAAGCAAGAGTAACGCCAGTTCATAAAGGAGGTAACACGGCAGACATAAATAATTACAGACCCATATCGAATCTACCTATATTATCAAAATTATTTTTTTTTTTTTTACAAACAGCTCTACTCCAATCTTGTAAAATTCAATATACTAAGTCCCTGTCAGTTTGGCTTCCGCTCCCAAAAGAGTACCAATGATGCTATTGTTAGTCTGCTTGACTTAATCTTCTCAGCCCTTGACAAAAGTGAGTTTCCAATTGAACTCTTCATCGGCCTGAGAAAGGCCTTTGATACTGTTAACCATAACTACCTCTTACTTAAATTCCACCATTATGGAATCCGTGGCCTTGCCCTAAACTATATCCGATCCTATCTTAGTAACAGACACCAATATGAAGCCATCAATGATATAACCTCTCCCACTCTACCACTTAATTACCGTAAAGGTGCCACAGAGCAGCATCCTAGGACCCTCCTGTTTCTTATATACATCAATGATCTCCCTAATGTCTCTAACATACTTAAACCTATATTGTTGGCTGATGATACTACTCATCTACTCTGACCCCAACCCACTCCTGTTAAATAATGTTGTAAACAATTAATTAAAAAAAGTCTACTTGTGGATGTCAACCAACAAACCTCACACAAAACATAGAAAAGACCTACTATATCTTATTTGGAAACAAATCAACAAATGCAATTCAGCTTCAGATAGATAATGTAAACATTAGCAATAAAAATGATGGAAAGTTTCTTAGCCTATACTTAGACAAGAGACTCAACTTCCGCACCCATATACAACACATAACTAAAAAGGTTTCTAAAACAGTTGGTATACTGTTTAAGATCAGATATTATGTACCCTACTCTGCTCTCCTCTCACTCTATTATGCACGTATCTATCCCTATCATTCTTATGGCGTTTGTGCTTGGGGTTCAACCTCTGCAAACTACCTCAAGCCCATCATCATCCAGTAAAAATCTGCTATCAGGACAATAAATAACTCTACCTTCAGACAACACACAGCTCCCTTGTTCAAATCCTTAAACATGCTAAACAAATTCACTCCATACATTCTCCTGTGTAAATTACGTTTATAAAGCCCTTTTTCTAACTGCAAACCCTGTTCTGAAACTCTTCCTGGACAGATGTAATAGAACACATGGCTACGTCCCCACCAGACATAAATATCTCTTTGATATCCCCAGAGTCAAACTTAATCTATGTAAACACTCTATGTAAATAAAGGGACCTAGTCTATGGAACTCACTCCCTTATAATGATTTGAAAAGCTGTCCAACTTCTGCCATATTCAAAAATAAAACCAAAAAGTACCTGTAGTACTTTTTAAGTACGAGGGAGTAATGCGCAAAGCGTCCCTCACCTGTGACGTCACAGCGTCACCTGACGCCATATCAACACATCGGCCATTTTGTCGTCAGTTCAGTCATGGCGAGGACTAACCCTTCATGCAAACTGCACCTACTATCAAGAAGAAGAAGATTTTGTGTTCCACCGATAGTATTATCGTAAGTAAGCACTTATATTTTATATTTTATTAAATTAATTGATTCTATTTTTCTGTAATAAAGGTCCAAAGGGTTGTTAAGGAACGGGTGTAGCGATACCGACGCTCAGTGCGCTCAACTCACACCAAAGTATCACCTGTGTAGCTTCTGTAATTAGTGTTAATTAGTTATGCTATAAGATAATGAAGCGAGTATAAGATTAACTCGCTACAAGGGTACTGTGTTGGGAGGTGAGGGCTGTTACTGGTGTCTGTGGGGATGTGAGGACTTGTACCAACCACTATCACCACCAGTACCTTGTCTTGCATCCTGCTTAGTATTCCTATTGAGATATGAAGTATTATTGCATTCATATAATTATTCATTCATTGTCATTACTATTTTTATGGGCTATGTTCTGTTACCCTAATGCTTTTTACCCCTGGGCATGTCCATTTACTCTCCAGCCCTTCACAAGCCACTGCTGCACCCCCTCCATGCCCATACTTACTGTGCTTATTCTTACAGGACTGCACTGCATTATGTGGTGCTCACTGCCTGGACACCTTGATACATGCATTATAGGGTTCTGGTAGTTGTTCTACTCACCAAGCCCTTCCAAGGCCAGGCTTGACATGTGAGAGCTTGGTCCAACAGGCTGTTGCTTGGACAGGCCCCTCAGGCCCACATATCCACCACAGCCTTGTTTGTCCGGCACTTCAAAATCAAATGTTTATTTACGTAAGGTACATACATATTTTTAGGTAAGGTACTCTTTATTTGGGTAAATTTATCTTCGTAGTATTTAGCTTTGGCTCGTCTAATTATCTTGGATAGCAATAATGAGTAATTCTTTGAGAATTCTTTGGAGACAATTCCTAACCTATACTTCTCCCAACCTATACTTCTTCTCAAGGTCATCTTCACTTCTTGAAGATGTTCAGGTTCATCTCTAGTGTGAAAAGTTCTTGTTATCTATCCTGTCATTTTTCTTGCAGTTGTGACGGCTACTTTATTGTGTTCTTTAAATGTAAGGCCTTCTGACATCAGTACACCCAAATCCTTTACGTTGCTTTTCCGTTCAATGTTATGATTTGACTGAGTTTTGTAAGTGGTTTCCGTTTTTATATTTTTTATTTTTTCCGTAGCGCATGAGCTGAAACTTATGTTCGTTAATCACCATGTTATTTTCTGTAGCCCATAGAAAGACCTGATTTACATCTGATTGGAGGTTTGCCGTGTCCTCTATGTTGCCTACTCTCGTGAAGATTCTAGTGTCATCTGCAAAGGATGATCAAGTACTATAGGTTGTGTCCTTGTCTATGTCCGATATGAGGATGAGAAAAAGTATTGGAGCAAGCACAGTACGCTTGGGGACTGAGCTCTTTACGGTTGATGGTCCAGATTTTATTTTGTTGACTACTACACATTGGGTTCTATTAGTCAGGAAGTTGTATATCCATCTGCCTATTTTTCCGGTAATTCCTTTTGAACGCATTTTATGTGCAATAACACAATGGTCACATTTGTCAAAGGCTTTTTTTTGTCAAAGCGTTTTGTTTGTCTTCCATGGCATCTATCGGTCTGTAGTGCTATCGGTCTGTAGTTTTTTGCCTCTGCCTTATTTCCTCCTTTATGGGGCGGTGCTATCTCTGCGGTTTTTAGTATGTCAGGGACAATGCCAGTATCTTGGCTTTGTCTCCAAAGAATGTGAAGGGCCTGCGATAACGTTTTTTACAGTTCTTGATGAATATAGAGTTCCAAGAGTCAGGGCCTGGTGCAGAGTGCATAGGCATACTGTCTATGGCTTCTTCAAAATCCAGTGGGGATAGGATCACATCTGATTTATGATTTGATGTTGGTATCATATCCATGAAAAATTCATTTGGGTTATCAATCAGATGGATGGAGAGCTACACTCGTGGTGTCCCATTTTCCCAGCACTCTTTGTCATATAATGCTTTGAAACTTTTGACGGATTTGGCCTCCACCACCTTCTCACCTAACATGTTCCAACCGTTTACCATTCTGTTTGCAAAAGTGAATTGTCTTACATTTCTTCGGCATCTTTGTTTAGTTCGTTTAAATCTATAACCTCTTGTTCTTGAAATTCCAGGTCTCGGGAAATCTTCCCTATCAAGTTTATCAATTCCTGTTACTGTTTTGTACGTAGTGATCATATCTCCTCTTTTCCTTCTGTCTTCTAGTTTGGAATATTTAATGCCTCTAATGTCTCCTCATAAATCCTGCCCTTCAGTTTTGGTATGAATGTTTGTGTGCCTTCATCGTATATTTTGCAAAATATGGAATACATCTCATTTACTTTACTTTAAGAATATGGTTCGATCAATTAAAAACCCTCTTGTTCAAATTGCAAAGAGACTGAAAGAGATGCAGCATGCTCAATGGATTATATATTAGTGATTATTATTAGGATTATATATTAGTGAATCATATTAGTGATTCAATTATTATGGTCATAAAACAATAAACAAATAGTTTTGGTGTTATTACACTCTATTCACAGGTTATATATAAGTATCTGCATGTTTTGTTCACCATTACAAACCACTAAGTTGGTTTGATTTTTGTTGAGATTGTTATTTATGATAAGATTCCTTACGTTATCTGAGAATGAAGCTATGTCGGTATTGGGAAATCTATAGATGGCACTTATAGTCAAGGAGGATTTAAGGGATTTACTGGAGAACTTGGCAAAGGTATATTCACAATAGTCGTCTCTATTACTAATGAGACTATTGCAGATGAAGGTATCTTTGTAAGATATTGCTATGCCACCTCCTTTTTTTATTAGGCCTGCAGTTGTGAATGGCTTTATTATCACCTTCATTGTATTATCTCCTGACCTAATGCGGGTATAAAATCAACTAATATATATATATATATATATATATATATATATATATATATATATATATATATATATATATATATATATATATATATATATATATATATATATATATATATATATTCAAAATTCGTCAGTGTACTACATTTTTGTTGTTGCTTTTAGGTGATGCTTTTAACCAGTGTACGTGGGTCTGATTGTGCAACCACAGTTCGAAGAATAATGAAGATATGAACAAACGGCCTGTGGTCACTATACAGTCTGGAAGGGCAAAAGAAGAAATTGGCATTTCTACAAAAACAAGAACTATATAATGTTATTTTAAGTAAGTAACCAAAAAATTAAATAATTTTTTTAAAGTTTAAAATTCACTTAAAAATGTAAATTTTAAGTTAAAAAATTTTAACCAAAAAACTTGATATTTTTCATATTTGGAACCATTCCATAATCCCAAGCATAAATGATTATATTTCTATCACTTGCTCTTAAGATTGTTTCATTTAATAGAGGTTGGGCATAATTGTTCTCTGCTGCTAATAGAACTGACTGACTTAGCTATAGGAAAATGTAAAATTAATTGGTTTATCCATTACAGTATTTTGCAGTTTATTTCATGATCCTGTGCTTAATACTTGCATAAATAGTAGATTACAAAATGCATTTTTATATCATTAGTATTGAATAATAATAATGCAAATAATTGACTTATAAATGATGTACAATTAATTGGTAGGTGATATTATATTATTAATATTTTTTCATTCTTGCAAAGCCTTAACAAAGTCATTAACATGTTAATATAAACTTGATCACCTTCCACTTATTTTCTCATGTGCTACCTACATGTACAAAACCTTATTCCTAAATGCATATTTTGTTCTGAAACTTGTCCTTTATATGTTGTGTATCACCATCTCTGGAGAGTTTTATCTGATTGATGTATAAATTACTTTTAATTTTACAGAATATTATTGTTATACTGAATTTATTATTATATAAATAACTTAATTTTACAGAATCATCTATCAACGCACATCCACAAGTTGAGGAGGAGGATGTGACCTTCCAGATGTCTGAAGTACTGAAACAGGCACCAAACAGGCCTGGTGGATCTAGGTACAAGGTAAAATAATTTAATTTTTTTTTTTTTTTTTTTTACTAATTGTGAGATATATATATATATATATATATATATATATATATATATATATATATATATATATATATATATATATATATATATATATGTGTCGTACCTAGTAGCCAGAACGCACATCTCAGCCTACTATGCAAGGCCCGATTTGCCTAATAAGCCAAGTTTTCTTGAATTAATGTTTTTTCGACTACCTAACCTAACATTTTCAGCTACCTAACCTAACCTATAAAGATAGGTTAGGTTCGGTCATATATCTCTATAGTTTAGTAGCTCTGTGCACGTCAGGTGCTGTTTAATATACAGACCTACTCCTCCATTTGACCTAGTTTCTCTATCACATCTATATCACTTTGTGCTTTAGCCCTGGTGGAGCTTGGTCCACCAGGCTGTTGTTTGGAGTGGCCCGCAGATCCACATACAGTCTGCATATGATATACAGTCTGTTGATCAATTAAACTACAGTAGTTAGTTTTTATCATCCGAATGCACCAATATGTGTTCATTCTTCCCAGATGAAGGAACTAGGTAATATTCATCATCTGAATGCACCATCTGATGCTTTAACACACTCATGATACACGAGAGGTTTAAAAAACTTTTAAAACTTTTAAAACTTTTTGACCTATGTATTTAAAAGCAATTCTAAAGTTAAAAAGTGTAGCATAGGCCCCTCGCAGAATGTTCTTAATATGATCCTCAGGTTATAGTTTTCTATCTAAAACCACCCCTAGATCTCTTTCTTGATCAGAATTCTTTATAGATCTCAGTGGCTCGATCATAGAAACTGCTCTAAATCCTTGTTGGCCTGGATTGTGGAGGTCATTGGTCTCTATAAAACTAGTAATCTGACTCCTGATCACTCTCAAATAATTTTATTATGTGGGATGTTAGTGCAACTGGTCTATAATTCTTTGCCAATGCTTGTGTTGTGTTGTGTTGTTTTGGTAGTGATGTGCAATGTGTTGTTTTGGTAGTGATTCGTCCAGTTCTGGTAGTAGTGCGGTTGTTGTGTAGTGTAGTACTTGTGTGCTTGTTAATGACTTGTATTCCAGTCTTGTGGGTATCTCCTTTCCCCTACGGGCCAACTGCTTTGTTCTTACCTAGCATTTTGCTTTGTTTGGGTATGAATGTTTGTGTGCCGTATATTTTGCAAAATTTGCCATATATCTCATTATTTACTCCTCTGCCTAGCAACAAGTCTGTCTAATTATACTCATTAACTGTTTTTCAAAGTTCCCCATAGTGTCCTTTATTGAAATCGAGTTCATGAACCGTTTCAATGTTCTTATTTTCTTCTAGATTATATCTTAAAGTATATTTAAATGTTATTGTTATTATTGTTATTAAATGTTATTGTGACATTGCATTGCAATTGAGCTATGTTGTTTACCATACCGTTCATTTCGTGAGTATAAGTATAGATGCCACACTTGTGACAGGTAAAACCATGCCTTTTTTGAAAAACAGCACCGTCTGTTGCACGTAAGAGCAACCCACACTATATTATGTTGCGATATTATTTCAATATTTCCGATTGTATTGATAATTTGAATTTTCATAGATTTCAATTTATTTTCATTTCGATTTAATAATTTTGTGTGACATTGCATTGAAATTGAGCTGTGTTGTTTACCATACTGTTCATTTCATGAGTATAGTTTATTTTTTTATTTTTTTCATTTCATTTTTTTAGCTGTTCTTATTTTTCAGTGATGGGAATATCAGATCATTTGATGTTCCCAATTTTCTGATGGAAGCATCAGACCATTATAGAATGCATCGGATGAGGTAGTTTGGAATGGTGGGGAGGACGAGAGGGGGGTATGGTGGGGAAGACGAGGGGACAGAGGAGAGGGTAATGGTGGGGAGGACGAGGGGACTGGGGAGTTGGGGATGGTGGGGACAGGGGAATGCTGGGGAGGACAAAGGGACAGGTGAATGGGAGATGGTGGGGGAGGAAGAAGGACAGGGGAGGGGAAAATGGTAAGGAGGACGATGGGACAGGGAAGTGGGAATAGTGGGAATGATGTGGGGACAGGGAAGTGGGAAGGACGAGAGGACTGTGGAATGGGGAATAGCAAAGTGAATTATAATTATATATATTAATTAATTCTTATAAATTTCCAGAAGCCTGTATCAACACCCACACTAATGCAACTGAAAGAGATGTTGAGACAAGTATTGCTGATATGTTGAAGAACGCCCCAAACAAACTCGGTGGAAACAGATACAAGGTAAAGTTTGCCAATTTGCTGTAGTCTAATTCAATTTCTTTTTAGTAATCTTCGAGAACATTTATGCTATGAATAAGATAAAATAATGTAACTGATTTTGATATATTTACTATTTATTATTTATTTACCGTTATTAGTATAATAGATCTCGTAATAATTTTGCAAAAATAATGGCATTTACTATTTTAAAAAGCTCGGGTGCAGGGGGGGGGGGGTTATGTAAAAGCCTGGTTTGTGCCTCGGAGAGGCTATGGGATCCAGTAAGATCGTCCTTCCTTTCCTCCCTAGAATCTGGATGTAGCAGGTGCTCAATTGTCAAAAGTGAAAAATTGGTTTTGTCTTCCGAATGCACCATTTGTGTAAATTTGCTAATAATCTTTTAAAAATAGTAAATGCCATTATTTTTGCAAAATTATTACGAGATCTATTATACTAATAACGGTTTGATAAAATACAGTAGACTGCCTACTGGATAATAGTTCCAGTCCACCTGTAGACAGGGATCTCACATCAGCTTGTATATTATACAAGGATAAGATTTGATAAATTCAGTTATTTCTTGATGAATATAGAGTTCCAAGAGTCAGGGCCTGGTGCAGAGTGCATAGGCATACTGTCTATGGCTTCTTCAAAATCCAGTGGGGATAGGATCACATCTGATTTATGATTTGATGTTGGTATCATATCCATGAAAAATTCATTTGGGTTATCAATCAGATGGATGGAGAGCTACACTCGTGGTGTCCCATTTTCCCAGCACTCTTTGTCATATAATGCTTTGAAACTTTTGACGGATTTGGCCTCCACCACCTTCTCACCTAACATGTTCCAACCGTTTACCATTCTGTTTGCAAAAGTGAATTGTCTTACATTTCTTCGGCATCTTTGTTTAGTTCGTTTAAATCTATAACCTCTTGTTCTTGAAATTCCAGGTCTCGGGAAATCTTCCCTATCAAGTTTATCAATTCCTGTTACTGTTTTGTACGTAGTGATCATATCTCCTCTTTTCCTTCTGTCTTCTAGTTTGGAATATTTAATGCCTCTAATGTCTCCTCATAAATCCTGCCCTTCAGTTTTGGTATGAATGTTTGTGTGCCTTCATCGTATATTTTGCAAAATATGGAATACATCTCATTTACTTTACTTTAAGAATATGGTTCGATCAATTAAAAACCCTCTTGTTCAAATTGCAAAGAGACTGAAAGAGATGCAGCATGCTCAATGGATTATATATTAGTGATTATTATTAGGATTATATATTAGTGAATCATATTAGTGATTCAATTATTATGGTCATAAAACAATAAACAAATAGTTTTGGTGTTATTACACTCTATTCACAGGTTATATATAAGTATCTGCATGTTTTGTTCACCATTACAAACCACTAAGTTGGTTTGATTTTTGTTGAGATTGTTATTTATGATAAGATTCCTTACGTTATCTGAGAATGAAGCTATGTCGGTATTGGGAAATCTATAGATGGCACTTATAGTCAAGGAGGATTTAAGGGATTTACTGGAGAACTTGGCAAAGGTATATTCACAATAGTCGTCTCTATTACTAATGAGACTATTGCAGATGAAGGTATCTTTGTAAGATATTGCTATGCCACCTCCTTTTTTTATTAGGCCTGCAGTTGTGAATGGCTTTATTATCACCTTCATTGTATTATCACCTGACCTAATGCGGGTATAAAATCAACTAATATATATATATATATATATATATATATATATATATATATATATATATATATATATATATATATATATATATATATATATATATATATTCAAAATTCGTCAGTGTACTACATTTTTGTTGTTGCTTTTAGGTGATGCTTTTAACCAGTGTACGTGGGTCTGATTGTGCAACCACAGTTCGAAGAATAATGAAGATATGAACAAACGGCCTGTGGTCACTATACAGTCTGGAAGGGCAAAAGAAGAAATTGGCATTTCTACAAAAACAAGAACTATATAATGTTATTTTAAGTAAGTAACCAAAAAATTAAATAATTTTTTTAAAGTTTAAAATTCACTTAAAAATGTAAATTTTAAGTTAAAAAATTTTAACCAAAAAACTTGATATTTTTCATATTTGGAACCATTCCATAATCCCAAGCATAAATGATTATATTTCTATCACTTGCTCTTAAGATTGTTTCATTTAATAGAGGTTGGGCATAATTGTTCTCTGCTGCTAATAGAACTGACTGACTTAGCTATAGGAAAATGTAAAATTAATTGGTTTATCCATTACAGTATTTTGCAGTTTATTTCATGATCCTGTGCTTAATACTTGCATAAATAGTAGATTACAAAATGCATTTTTATATCATTAGTATTGAATAATAATAATGCAAATAATTGACTTATAAATGATGTACAATTAATTGGTAGGTGATATTATATTATTAATATTTTTTCATTCTTGCAAAGCCTTAACAAAGTCATTAACATGTTAATATAAACTTGATCACCTTCCACTTATTTTCTCATGTGCTACCTACATGTACAAAACCTTATTCCTAAATGCATATTTTGTTCTGAAACTTGTCCTTTATATGTTGTGTATCACCATCTCTGGAGAGTTTTATCTGATTGATGTATAAATTACTTTTAATTTTACAGAATATTATTGTTATACTGAATTTATTATTATATAAATAACTTAATTTTACAGAATCATCTATCAACGCACATCCACAAGTTGAGGAGGAGGATGTGACCTTCCAGATGTCTGAAGTACTGAAACAGGCACCAAACAGGCCTGGTGGATCTAGGTACAAGGTAAAATAATTTAATTTTTTTTTTTTTTTTTTTTACTAATTGTGAGATATATATATATATATATATATATATATATATATATATATATATATATATATATATATATATATATATATATATATATATATATGTGTCGTACCTAGTAGCCAGAACGCACATCTCAGCCTACTATGCAAGGCCCGATTTGCCTAATAAGCCAAGTTTTCTTGAATTAATGTTTTTTCGACTACCTAACCTAACATTTTCAGCTACCTAACCTAACCTATAAAGATAGGTTAGGTTCGGTCATATATCTCTATAGTTTAGTAGCTCTGTGCACGTCAGGTGCTGTTTAATATACAGACCTACTCCTCCATTTGACCTAGTTTCTCTATCACATCTATATCACTTTGTGCTTTAGCCCTGGTGGAGCTTGGTCCACCAGGCTGTTGTTTGGAGTGGCCCGCAGATCCACATACAGTCTGCATATGATATACAGTCTGTTGATCAATTAAACTACAGTAGTTAGTTTTTATCATCCGAATGCACCAATATGTGTTCATTCTTCCCAGATGAAGGAACTAGGTAATATTCATCATCTGAATGCACCATCTGATGCTTTAACACACTCATGATACACGAGAGGTTTAAAAAACTTTTAAAACTTTTAAAACTTTTTGACCTATGTATTTAAAAGCAATTCTAAAGTTAAAAAGTGTAGCATAGGCCCCTCGCAGAATGTTCTTAATATGATCCTCAGGTTATAGTTTTCTATCTAAAACCACCCCTAGATCTCTTTCTTGATCAGAATTCTTTATAGATCTCAGTGGCTCGATCATAGAAACTGCTCTAAATCCTTGTTGGCCTGGATTGTGGAGGTCATTGGTCTCTATAAAACTAGTAATCTGACTCCTGATCACTCTCAAATAATTTTATTATGTGGGATGTTAGTGCAACTGGTCTATAATTCTTTGCCAATGCTTGTGTTGTGTTGTGTTGTTTTGGTAGTGATGTGCAATGTGTTGTTTTGGTAGTGATTCGTCCAGTTCTGGTAGTAGTGCGGTTGTTGTGTAGTGTAGTACTTGTGTGCTTGTTAATGACTTGTATTCCAGTCTTGTGGGTATCTCCTTTCCCCTACGGGCCAACTGCTTTGTTCTTACCTAGCATTTTGCTTTGTTTGGGTATGAATGTTTGTGTGCCGTATATTTTGCAAAATTTGCCATATATCTCATTATTTACTCCTCTGCCTAGCAACAAGTCTGTCTAATTATACTCATTAACTGTTTTTCAAAGTTCCCCATAGTGTCCTTTATTGAAATCGAGTTCATGAACCGTTTCAATGTTCTTATTTTCTTCTAGATTATATCTTAAAGTATATTTAAATGTTATTGTTATTATTGTTATTAAATGTTATTGTGACATTGCATTGCAATTGAGCTATGTTGTTTACCATACCGTTCATTTCGTGAGTATAAGTATAGATGCCACACTTGTGACAGGTAAAACCATGCCTTTTTTGAAAAACAGCACCGTCTGTTGCACGTAAGAGCAACCCACACTATATTATGTTGCGATATTATTTCAATATTTCCGATTGTATTGATAATTTGAATTTTCATAGATTTCAATTTATTTTCATTTCGATTTAATAATTTTGTGTGACATTGCATTGAAATTGAGCTGTGTTGTTTACCATACTGTTCATTTCATGAGTATAGTTTATTTTTTTATTTTTTTCATTTCATTTTTTTAGCTGTTCTTATTTTTCAGTGATGGGAATATCAGATCATTTGATGTTCCCAATTTTCTGATGGAAGCATCAGACCATTATAGAATGCATCGGATGAGGTAGTTTGGAATGGTGGGGAGGACGAGAGGGGGGTATGGTGGGGAAGACGAGGGGACAGAGGAGAGGGTAATGGTGGGGAGGACGAGGGGACTGGGGAGTTGGGGATGGTGGGGACAGGGGAATGCTGGGGAGGACAAAGGGACAGGTGAATGGGAGATGGTGGGGGAGGAAGAAGGACAGGGGAGGGGAAAATGGTAAGGAGGACGATGGGACAGGGAAGTGGGAATAGTGGGAATGATGTGGGGACAGGGAAGTGGGAAGGACGAGAGGACTGTGGAATGGGGAATAGCAAAGTGAATTATAATTATATATATTAATTAATTCTTATAAATTTCCAGAAGCCTGTATCAACACCCACACTAATGCAACTGAAAGAGATGTTGAGACAAGTATTGCTGATATGTTGAAGAACGCCCCAAACAAACTCGGTGGAAACAGATACAAGGTAAAGTTTGCCAATTTGCTGTAGTCTAATTCAATTTCTTTTTAGTAATCTTCGAGAACATTTATGCTATGAATAAGATAAAATAATGTAACTGATTTTGATATATTTACTATTTATTATTTATTTACCGTTATTAGTATAATAGATCTCGTAATAATTTTGCAAAAATAATGGCATTTACTATTTTAAAAAGCTCGGGTGCAGGGGGGGGGGGTTATGTAAAAGCCTGGTTTGTGCCTCGGAGAGGCTATGGGATCCAGTAAGATCGTCCTTCCTTTCCTCCCTAGAATCTGGATGTAGCAGGTGCTCAATTGTCAAAAGTGAAAAATTGGTTTTGTCTTCCGAATGCACCATTTGTGTAAATTTGCTAATAATCTTTTAAAAATAGTAAATGCCATTATTTTTGCAAAATTATTACGAGATCTATTATACTAATAACGGTTTGATAAAATACAGTAGACTGCCTACTGGATAATAGTTCCAGTCCACCTGTAGACAGGGATCTCACATCAGCTTGTATATTATACAAGGATAAGATTTGATAAATTCAGTTATTTGACTGAACACTGGCTCTGTTTAAATCAGAGATTTAAACATACATAGTCTAACCTAGCTCCATAACTAACAGCCATTAGCCATTAGCCATTCATGCACAGCCATCAGCTGGGCCATAGACCGGCAATTTTGCTTTTTTCCCAAGCCGGTCTGTTTTTTTTCGATGCCTCAGTGGCCCATGCACAGGTCCGTTCAAGGGGATTAAATAGCCGTTCTATGGCCCCAGGGTTTGTATTTTATCAAACTCTTATTAGAATAATAGATCTCGTAATAATTTTGCAAAAATAGTAGCATTTACTATTTTAAAAAGCTCGGGTGCAGGGGGGGGGGGTTATGTAAAAGCCTGGTTTGTGCCTCGGAGAGGCTATGGGATCCAGTAAGATCGTCCTTCCTTTCCTCCCTAGAATCTGGATGTAGCAGGTGCTCAATTGTCAAAAGTGAAAAATTGGTTTTGTCTTCCGAATGCACCATTTCTGTAAATTTGCTAATAATCTTTTAAAAATAGTAAATGCCATTATTTTTGCAAAATTATTACGAGATCTATTATACTAATAACGGTTTGATAAAATACAGTAGACTGCCTACTGGATAATAGTTCCAGTCCACCTGTAGACAGGGATCTCACATCAGCTTGTATATTATACAAGGATAAGATTTGATAAATTCAGTTATTTGACTGAACACTGGCTCTGTTTAAATCAGAGATTTAAACATACATAGTCTAACCTAGCTCCATAACTAACAGCCATTAGCCATTCATGCACAGCCATCAGCTGGGCCATAGACCGGCAATTTTGCTTTTTTCCCAAGCCGGTCTGTTTTTTTTCGATGCCTCAGTGGCCCATGCACAGGTCCGTTCAAGGGGATTAAATAGCCGTTCTATGGCCCCAGGGTTTGTATTTTATCAAACTCTTATTAGAATAATAGATCTCGTAATAATTTTGCAAAAATAGTGGCATTTACTATTTTAAAAAGCTCGGGTGCAGGGGGGGGGGGGTTATGTAAAAGCCAGGTTTGTGCCTCGGAGAGGCTATGGGATCCAGTAAGATCGTCCTTCCTTTCCTCCCTAGAATCTGGATGTAGCAGGTGCTCAATTGTCAAAAGTGAAAAATTGGTTTTGTCTTCCGAATGCACCATTTGTGTAAATTTGCTAATAATCTTTTAAAAATAGTAAATGCCATTATTTTTGCAAAATTATTACGAGATCTATTATACTAATAACGGTTTGATAAAATACAGTAGACTGCCTACTGGATAATAGTTCCAGTCCACCTGTAGACAGGGATCTCACATCAGCTTGTATATTATACAAGGATAAGATTTGATTTACTTTTGTATTTATATGCATATATGCATTTATATGCATTATTCTCTAGAATAATAGATCTCGTAATAATTTTGCAAAAATAGTGGCATTTACTATTTTAAAAAGCTCGGGTGCAGGGGGGGGGGGGTTTGTGTAAAAGCCTGGTTTGTGCCTCGGAGAGGCTATGGGATCCAGTAAGATCGTCCTTCCTTTCCTCCCTAGAATCTGGATGTAGCAGGTGCTCAATTGTCAAAAGTGAAAAATTGGTTTTGTCTTCCGAATGCACCATTTGTGTAAATTTGCTAATAATCTTTTAAAAATAGTAAATGCCATTATTTTTGCAAAATTATTACGAGATCTATTATACTAATAACGGTTTGATAAAATACAGTAGACTGCCTACTGGATAATAGTTCCAGTCCACCTGTAGACAGGGATCTCACATCAGCTTGTATATTATACAAGGATAAGATTTGATTTACTTTTGTATTTATATGCATATATGCATTTATATGCATTATTCTCTAGAATAATAGATCTCGTAATAATTTTGCAAAAATAGTGGCATTTACTATTTTAAAAAGCTCGGGTGCAGGGGGGGGGGGGTTTGTGTAAAAGCCTGGTTTGTGCCTCGGAGAGGCTATGGGATCCAGTAAGATCGTCCTTCCTTTCCTCCCTAGAATCTGGATGTAGCAGGTGCTCAATTGTCAAAAGTGAAAAATTGGTTTTGTCTTCCGAATGCACCATTTCTGTAAATTTGCTAATAATCTTTTAAAAATAGTAAATGCCATTATTTTTGCAAAATTATTACGAGATCTATTATACTAATAACGGTTTGATAAAATACAGTAGACTGCCTACTGGTTTTACCTGTAATAAGGTTTGATACAGATGATTATGATTATGGTTTTGGCATAATGGAATACATGATGAAGGAATTATCAAAATTGACATTTTTATCAGGGGATATCCTGAATATTGTCAAAATGACGGAAACCCATATGTCAAAAACACATGGAGATATACCAATCCTGGAAGACATTCTTCCATCCCCACTTGAAACTGTTGAGCAGGTGGAAAGTCTGTCACATGAGCTAAAAGTTAACAGTGAATATAAAAAGAGTATGGTAAGTGTTGCTTAATTCTTTTAGCCTGAGTATGGTAAGTGTTGCTGAATTTTTTTAGCCTTGTACATATGTCTTTTGATTAGTTTTTTTGCAGATGAAGGAAGGTGGGGTGGCACATAATTGATTGTTCAGTGTTATGTTTAAGGTACAAATAAAACAAAAGCAAAAGTTACTCAAATTCGTTGATTTTTGTAATAGTTAAGAAGGAAAATATTTTAATGCTATTTATTTAATACAGTTGGAAATTAGAAAATCTAATGTTGAGATTGAAAGATATATATTATTCTCTATTACCTTACAGCTTATGCATTATTTTAACAGGTCCAGACGCTGTCTCAAATGGGCGGTGCAAGCTGTGGAGACACAGTGAGACGAATGATGAGGAGGATAGGGACCTATGGGGTCTGGTCTCAGTATTCACTCGTTGGGCGCAAGAGGAAACGTGTCTTCAAAACCTTGGATATTTGTAATGTAATAATAAGTACGTAAATTTGACATTTTTTTGGATTATATATATGTCTGCATGTATTATGTATTATACTTGCATGCTTGTTAATGACTTGTATTCTAGTCTTGTGGGTATCTCCTTTCTCCTACGGGCCAAATGCTTTGTTCTTACCTAGCATTTTGCTTTGTTTGGGTATGAATGTTTGTGTACCTTCATTGTATATTTTGCAAAATTTGCCATATATCTCATTACTCCTCTGCCTAGCAACAAGTCTGTCTAAATATACTCAATAACTATTTTTCAAAGTTCCCCATAGTGTCCTTTATTGAAATAGAGTTCATGAACCGTTTCAATATCCTTATTTTCTTCTAGATTATATCTTAAAGTATATTTAAATGTTATTGTGACATTGCATTGCAATTGAGCTGCGTTGTTAACCATTCTGTTCATTTCATGAGTATATTTTATTTTCTATTTTTTCATATCATTTTTTTTATCTGTTTTTATTTTTCAGTGATGGGAATATCAGATCATTTGATGTTCCCATCAGAAAATTGGGAAAGTCAGATCTTTTGATGTTCCCAATTTTCAGATGGAAGCATCAGACCATCATGGAATGCATGGGATGAGGTAGTTTAGAATGGTGGGGAGGACGACAGGGGGGATGGTGGGGAAGACGAGGGAACAGAGGAGAGGGTAATGGTGGGGAGGACGAGGGGACAGGGGAATGGAGAATGCTGGGGAGGACAAAGGGGACGAGGGGACGAAGGAAGACTGGAGAACAGGGGAACACCTAAATAAAAGCCAACAATGTTATTACTCTGTGGCTTCTTGTCTCCTGACAAAAAGAATTATAATTATATATATTAATTAATTCTTATAACTTTCCAGAAGCCTGTATCAACACCCACACTAATGCAACTGAAAGAGATGTTGAGACAAGTATTGCTGATATGTTGAAGA
>NC_091191.1:38831451-38861999 GCF_040958095.1 Procambarus clarkii
TTTAAAATATTTAAATATATTTAAAAATAAATATTTTTTATTTTCAAGAAATTTAACTTTAAACACAAAGATGTGAAAATGGTTCAGATAAGGCTCAAACCTTTCACAAGAGATTCATATTGGTGTATGAATGGATTATGAATGACTCATGTTAGGAGTGTAAGTTGCCACAACATCTCAAATTAGTGTTAGATACATATGTCTTGGTTATAAGTTTTGGAAACCTATTTAAGTCCACACACAATATCGTATCTGATACGATAAAACAAACGTTTCCAATACTTTCAAATACTTTCCAGATATGTTGTGGCAACCTAAAATTGTTTGCTGGGCTCCTGCTGGATGGTCAAGGTGCCCACCGTTGGATGGTCAAGGTGCCCCCCTGCTGGGTGGCCAAGGTGCCCCCTGCTGGGTGGTCAAGGTGCCCCCTGCTGGATGGTCAAGGTGCCTCCTGCTGGATGGTCAAGGTGCCCCCTGCTGGATGGTCAAGGTGCCTCCTGCTGGATGGTCAAGGTGCCTCCTGCTGGATGGTCAAGGTGCCTCCTGCTGGATAGTCAAGGTGCCCCCTGCTGGATGGCCAAGGTGCCCCCCTGCTGGGTGGCCAAGGTGCTCCCTGCTGGATGGTCAAGGTGCCTCCTGCTAGGTGGTCAAGGTGCCCCCAGCTGGGTGGCCAAGGTGCCCCCTGCTGGGTGGCCAAGGTGCCTCCTGCTGGGTGGTCAAGGTGCCCCCTGCTGGATTGTCAAGGTGCCCCACTGCTGGGTGGCCAAGATGCCCCCTGCTGGATGGTCAAGGTGCCTCCTGCTGGATGGTCAAGGTGCCCCCTGCTGGGTGGCCAAGGTGCCCCCTGCTGGATGGTCAAGGTGCCTCCTGCTGGATGGTCAAGGTGCCCCCTGCTGGATGGTCAAGGTGCCCCCTGCTGGATGGTCAAGGTGCCCCCTGCTGGATGGCCAAGGTGCCCCCTGCTGGATGGTCAAGGTGCCCCCTGCTGGATGGTCAAGGTGCCTCCTGCTGGATGGTCAAGGTGCCCCCTGCTGGGTGGCCAAGGTGCCCCCTGCTGGATGGTCAAGGTGCCTCCTGCTGGATGGTCAAGGTGCCCCCTGCTGGGTGGCCAAGGTGCCTCCTGCTGGATGGTCAAGGTGCCCCCTGCTGGATGGTCAAGGTGCCCCCTGCTGGATGGCCAAGGTGCCCACTGCTGGATGGTCAAGGTGCCTCCTGCTGGATGGCCAAGGTGCCTCCTGCTGGATGGTCAAGGTGCCCCCTGCTGGATGACCAAGGTGCCTCCTGCTGGATGGTCAAGGTGCCTCCTGCTGGATGGTCAAGGTGCCTCTTGCTGGATGGTCAAGGTGCCTCCTGCTGGATGGTCAAGGTGCCCCTCTGCTGGGTGGCCAAGGTGCCTCCTGCTGGGTGGCCAAGGTGCCCCCTGCTGGATGGGCAAGGTGCCCCCTGCTGGATGGTCAAGGTGCCCCTCTGCTGGGTCTCCAAGGTGCCCCCTGCTGGATGGTCAAGGTGCCCCCTGCTGGATGGTCAAGGTGCCTCTCTGCTGGGTGGCCAAGGTGCCCCTCTGCTGGATGACCAAGGTGCCCCCTGCTGGGTAGGCAAGGTGCCCCCTGCTGGATGGTCAAGGTGCCCTTATGCTGTGTGGCCAAGGTGCCCACTGCTGGATGGCCAAGGTGCCCCTCTGCTGGGTGGTCAAGGTGCCCCCTGCTGGATGACCAAGGTGCCTCCTGCTGGATGGCCAAGGTGCCTCCTGCTGGATAGCTAAGGTGCCTCCTGCTGGATGGCCAAGCTGCCTCCTGCTGGATGGTCAAGGTGCCCCTCTGCTGGATGGCCAAGGTGCATCCTGCTGGATGGCCAAGGTGCCTCCTGTTGGATGGCCAAGGTGCCTCCTGCTGGATGGTCAAGGTGCCTCCTGCTGGATGGCCAAGTTGCCCCCTGCTGGATGGCTAAGGTGCACCCTGCTGGATGACCACCGTGCCTCCTGCTTGATGGCCAAGGTGCCCCCTGCTAGATGGTAAAGGTGCCACCTGCTGGATGGTCAAGGTGCCTCTGCTGGATGGCCAAGGTGCCTCCTGCTGGATGGCTAAGGTGCACCCTGCTGGATGGCCAAGGTGCCTCCTGCTGGATGGTCAAGGTGCCCCTCTGCTGGATGGCCAAGGTGCCTCCTGTTGGATGGTCAAGGTGCCCCTCTGCTGGGTGGCCAAGGTGCCCCCTGCTGGATGACCACGGTGCCTCCTGCTTGATGGCCAAGGTGCCTCCTGCTGGATGGCCAAGGTGCCCCCTGCTGGATGGTCAAGGTGCCCCCTGCTGGATGGCCAAGGTGCCTCCTGCTGGATGGCTAAGGTGCACCCTACTGGATGACCAAGGTGCCTCCTGCTGGGTGGTCAAGGTGCCTCCTGCTGGGTGGTCAAGGTGCCTCCTGCTGGATGGCCAAGGTGCCCCCTGTTGGATGACCAAGGTGCCCACTGCTGGGTGGCCAAGGTGGCCCCTGCTGGGTGGCCAAGGTGCCTCCTACTGGATGGCCAAGGTGCCCCCTGCTGGGTGGCCAAGGTGGCTCATGCTGGGTGGCCAAGGTGCCCCTGCTGGGTGGCCAAGGTGCCTTCTGCTGGATGGCAAAGATGCCCCCTGCTGGATGGCCAAGGTGCCTCCTGCTGGGCTGCCAAGGTGCCCACTGCTGGGTGGCCAAGGTGCCCCCTGCTGGGTGGCCAACGAGCTTACTTCTGGGTGGCCAAGGTGCCTCCTGCTGGGTGGCCAAGGTGCCTCCTGCTGGGTGGTCAAGGTGCCCCTGCTGGGTGGCCAAGGTGTCCCCTGCTGTTTGGCCAAGGTGCCTCCTGCTGGGTGGCGAAGGTGTCCCCCTGCTGGGTGGCAAAGGTGCCCCCTGCTGGGTGTTCAATTAGGTGCCTCCTGCTGGGTAGTCAAAGTGCCCCCTGCTGGGTGGCCAAGGTGCACCTTGCTGGGTGCCCAAGGTGCCCCTTGCTGGGTGGCCAAGGTGCCCTCTGCTGGGTGGCCAAAGTGCCCTTTGCGGGGTGGCCAAGGTGCCCCCTGCTGGGTAGCCAAGGTGCCCCTTGCTGGGTGGCCAAGGTGCACTCTGCTTGGTGGCCAAGGGGCCCCTTGCTGGGTGGCCAAAGTGCCCCCTGCTGGGTGGCCAAAGTGCCCCCTGCTGAGTGGCCAAGGTGCCCTTTGCTGGGTGGCCAAAGTGCCCCCTGCTGAGTGGCCAAGGTGCCTCCTGGTGGGTGGCCAAAGTGCCCCCTGCTGGGTGGCCAAGGCGCCCCCTGCTGGGTGGCCAAAGTGCCCCCCTGATGTGTGGCCAAGGTGTCCCCTGCTGGGTGGGAAAGGTGCTTCTTGCTGGGTGGCCAAAGTTCGCCCTGCTGGGTGGCCAAGGTGCCCCCTGCTGGGTGGCTAAGGTGCCCCCTGCTGGGTGGCCAAGGTGCCCCCTGCTCGGTGGCCAAGGTGCCCCCTGCTGGGTGGCCAAGGTGCCCCCTGCTGGGTGGCCAAAGTGCCCATTGCTGGGTGGCCAAAGTGCCCTCTGCTGGGTGGCCAAGGTGCCCCCTGCTCGGTGGCCAAGGTGCCCCCTGCTGGGTGGCCAAAGTGCCCATTGCTGGGTGGCCATGGTGCCCTCTGCTGGGTGGCCAAGGTGCCCCTTGCCAGGTGTCCAAAGTGTCCACTGCTAGGTGGCCAAAGTACCCCCTGCAGGGTGGCCAAGGTGCCCCCTGCTGGGTGACCAAGGTGCCCCTTGCTGGGTGGCCAAGGTGCCCCCTGCTCGGTGGCCAAGGTGCCCCTTGCTGGTTGGCCAAAGTGCCCATTGCTGGGTGGCCAAAGTGACCTCTGCTGGGTGGCCCAAGTGCCCCCTGCTGGGTGGCCAAGGTGCCCCCTGCTGGGTGGCCAAGGTGCCTCCTGCTGGGTTGCCAAGGGGTTGCCAAGGTGCTTCCTGCTGGGTGTTCAAGGTGCCTCCTACTGGGTGGTCAAGGTGCCCTCTGCTGGGTGGCCAAGGAGCCCCTTGCTGGGTGGCCAAGGTGCCCTCTGCTGGGTGGCCAAGGTTCCCTCTGCTGGGTGGCCAAGGTGCCCCCTGCTGGGTTGCCAAGGTGCTTCCTGCTGGGTGGTCAAGGTGCCCTCTGCTGGGTGGCCAAGGAGCCCCTTGCTGGGTGGCCAAGGTGCCTCTTGCTGGGTGGCCAAGGTGCTCCCTGCTCGGTGGCCAATGTGCCCCCTGCTGGGTGGCCAAAGTGCCCTCTGCTGGGTGGCCAAGATGCACCCTGCTGGGTGCCCAAAGTGCCCCCTGCTGGGTGGCCAAGGTGCCCCCATGCTGGGTGGCAAAAGGGCCTTCTGCGGGATGGCCAAGGTGCACCCTGCTGGGTGGCCAAGGTGTCCCTTGCTGGGTGGCCAAGGTGCACTCCGCTTGGTGGCCAAGGCGCCCCCTGCTGGGTGGCCAAAGCGCCCCCTGCTCGGTGGCCAAGGTGCCCCCTGCTGGGTGGCCAAGGTGTCCCTTGCTGGGTGGCCAAGGTGCCCCCTGCTGGGTGGCCAAAGTGCCCCCTGCTCGGTGGCCAAGGTGCCCCCTGCTGGGTGGCCAAGGTGTCCCTTGCTGGGTGGCCAAGGTGCACTCTGCTTGGTGGCCAAGGCGCCCCTTGCTGGGTGGCCAAAGTGCCCCCTGCTGGGTGGCCAAAGTGCCCCCTGCTCGGTGGCCAAGGTGCCCCCTGCTGGGTGGCCAAAGTGCCCTCTGCTGGGTGGCCAAGGTGCCTCCTGCTAGGTGGCCAAAGTGCCCCCTGCTGGGTGGCCTAGGTGCCCCCTGCTGGGTGGCCAAAGTGCCCCCCTGCTGGGTGGCAAAGGTGTCCCCTGCTGGGTGGCAAAGGTGCTTCTTGCTGGGTGGCCAAAGTTCCCCCTACTGGGTGGCCAAGGTGCCCTCTGCTCGGTGGCCAAGGTGCCCCTTGCCGGGTGGCCAAAGTGCCCACTGCTGGGTGGCCAAAGTGCCCCCTGCTGGGTGGCCAAGGTGCCCCCTGCTTGGTGACCAAGGTGCCCCCTGCTGGGTGGCCAAGGTGCCCCCTGCTGGGTGGCCAAGGTGCCCCCTGCTCGGTGGCCATGGTGCCTCCTGCTAGGTGGCCAAGGTGCCCAATGCTGGGTGGCGAAAGTGTTCCATGCTGAGAGGTCAACATGCTTGAAGATAAGGGTCTCCAACATCCCGAACGGGGCAGGAACATTCCCATTTCTTTCATCAGAGAGAAATAAGACAGACCAACACTGTTAATGCAATTTAAAAAACACGACAACAATCTATTATATGATGAGAGTTCCTTCGTGTGCTTGCAATATGCATTTAGTAAAATAAATGATCTTATTAAAATAAATGATCTTAAATGGAGAACTTAGGTGATGTTTCCCTGTTATTTTCAGAATGCATCTGGCTAGAGTGTCGACATGGAGTGGAATGTCGCCTTTCAATGTTTCTGCAGTATGGAAGGTCAAAATTATTAGTGTTGTTACTTTTCTGATAGGGAGAGAGAGAGCGAGAGAGAGAGAGAATATATATATATATATATATATATATATATATATATATATATATATATATATATATATATATATATATATATATATATATATATATATATATATATATATATATATATATACATATATATATATATATATATATATATATATATATATATATATATATATATATATATATATATATATATATACATATATATATATGTCGTACCTAGTAGCCAGAATGCACTTCTCGACCTACTATGCAAGGCTCGATTTGCCTAATAAGCCAAGTTTTCCTGAATTAATATATTTTCTCTAATTTTTTTCTTATGAAATGGTAAAGCTACCCATTTCATTATGTATGAGGTCAATTTTTTGTTATTGGAGTTAAAATTAACGTAGATATATGACCAAACCTAACCAACCCTACCTAACCTAACCTAATCTATGTTTATAGGTTAGGTTAGGTTAGGTAGCCAAAAAAGTTAGATTAGGTTAGGTTAGGTAGGTTAGGTAGTCGAAAAACAATTAATTCATGAAAACTTGGCTTATTAGGCAAATTGGGCCTTGCATAGTAGGCTGAGAAGTGCGTTCTGGCTACTAGGTACGACATATATATTTATATATATATATATATATATATATATATATATATATATATATATATATATATATATATATATATATATATATATATATATATATATATATATATATTCAGAGGAAGACGATTCTGTACATTGTGTATTTATGCCCCCTGTGTGACAGTTTATATATTTATTTATGGTGGTGGTGATTATATATTTAAATTAGTGCATTTGTATATATATATATATATATATATATATATATATATATATATATATATATATATATATATGGGAACCTGTTGTTCCCATCAGGAAATTGGGAACATCAACTGGTCTGGGTCTACATTCATGAAGAAGTTACGCAAACACTTACGAGCCTGTACATCCTTTCTCAATCTTTGGCAACTTTGTTCACAATTATTAAATTAATGAGATCCGAAGCACCAGGAGGCGGTTTATAACAATAACAACAGTTGATTGGCAAGTTTTATGCTTGTAATCTGTTAAATAAATGTAACCAAAGCCATCAAAGATTCAGGAACGATGTACACGTTCGTAAATACTTGCGTAACTGCTTCGTGAATCTGGCCCCAATTGTTCCCATCACTGAAGTATAAGAAAAACAGCTCAATAAACAAAATGAAAAATAATGAAAAAGTAGAAAAATAAACTATACTCACGAAATGAACGGTATGGTAAACAAAACAGCTCAATTCTAACGCAATGTCACACAAAATAATTAACTCAAAATGAACATAAATCGAAATTTATGAAAATTCAATTTATCAATGAAATTGGAAACATTGCAATGGAATCATAACATATTTAGTATACCATGTGTTCGTCGTATGTGCAACAGATGGCGCTGTTTAAGAAAAAAACGCATGTTTTTACCTGTCACAGGGCTGGCATCTATATAGCAGGTATACCAAAACATGCGTGAATTCGAATGGATTGTTGTGTAAAAAATTCAAAGTAATCGGTGAAGATCTTTCGGAGATTACAGCTTGTGTTGCTCCTGCGTCCAACAGATGGCACTGTTTAAAAGAAAACATGTTTTTTTCCTGTTACAGGTGAGGCATGTATAAAGGAGGTATATAAAAAGACGCGCCTATTTGAATGCAACGTTGTGTCAGAATTTCAAAAGCAATCGGTAAAGAGGTTTCAAAGATTTCTCTCACATGAAAAACACAGTTTAAAAAAAAGCATGCTTTTTACCGTCACAGACGTGACATCTATATTATATGTATTTAAAAACCTGCTCGGATGCGAATAGAACGTTGTGTGAAAATTTCAAAGGAATCGGTGAAGAACTTTTGGAGTTTGGCGATTATGAATAAACGAACATATCTATTTTTAATTATATAGATATATATTCAAATCAAATTCATTACTTCTTTTTCAACAGCATTTGTTGTTGTTTTAGATTTAGCTACTTAGAACGACATGTCCATGTAGCACGGGCTATAGTGAGCCCGTAAACCTCCAGCAGCAAATCCAACCTAACTATATATCCACCATCTCTGATATCCGTCTTAAGTTGCAGGTCACCAGATCCTCTCCTGATATTCTCGGCTAATAGGTATATCATCCTAGACGTTTATCATAATAAATACCTTTCCTTTCTTAGTCCGAAGATGAATCTGGTCTTACGTCTTGTGGTGTTAACAATAGGTACCTGCTTGAAGATAGCAGGATGTATTCTGCTGCTGATCCTTGAGATGGTTATGTGTGACAGGGAACAGAGACGGCAGGATACGGCAGGTTCAGGCGAGGACACTGGTGATGGAGACACAACCCTCTCGGTAGTGAAGGAGGTGCACGAGGACAATGGTGATGGAGACACAACCCTCTCGGTAGTGATGGAGGTGCACGAGGACAATGGTGATGGAGACACAACCCTCTCGGTAGTGAAGGAGGTGCACGAGGACAATGGTGATGGAGACACAACCCTCTCGGTAGTGATGGAGGTGCACGAGGACAATGGTGATGGAGACACAACCCTCTCGGTAGTGAAGGAGGTGCACGAGGACAATGGTGATGGAGACACAACCCTCTCGGTAGTGAAGGAGGTGCACGAGGACAATGGTGATGGAGACACAACCCTCTCGGTAGTGAAGGAGGTGCACGAGGACAATGTTGATGGATTAATAGAAGATAATCAACAGGAAAAAACACAAAGCCGTTACGTAGACATAGCTAAATTAATTAAGAGCAAGAAAGCCGCCAAAAAGAAAGCCAAAAGAACAAATTATGGGAGATTTAGATATTTTTTGGCTGAAGAAAATGGCGGACTTGAGTCCCACTTCACACAGGAGGAAATAGACCGTAATAAAAACGCCATCCAGAACTATGACAAAAATAAATAAAAATTGATCTGAGCGGGGACGGAGCGTGAGCGCTGTGATGCTGTGACGGAGGGTCAGCGCTGTGATGCTGTGACGGAGCGTCAGCGCTGTGATGCTGTGACGGAGCGTCAGCGCTGTGATGCTGTGACGGAGCGTCAGCGCTGTGATGCTGTGACGGAGCGTCAGCGCTGTGATGATGTGACGGAGGGTCAGCGCTGTGATGCTGTGACGGAGCGTCAGCGCTGTGATGCTGTGACGGAGCGTGAGCGCTGTGATGCTGTGACGGAGCGTCAGCGCTGTGATGCTGTGACGGAGCGTCAGCGCTGTGATGCTGTGACGGAGCGTCAGCGCTGTTATGCTGTGACGGAGGGTCAGCGCTGTGATGCTGTGACGGAGCGTCAGCGATATAATGCGGTGACGGAGCGTCAGCGCTGTGATGCTGTGACGGAGTGTGAGCGCTGTGATGCTGTGACGGAGCGCTGTGATGTGGTGACGGAGCGTCCGCGCTGTTATGCTGTGACGGAGCGTCAGCGCTATAATGCGGTGACGGAGCGTCAGCGCTGTGATGCTGTGACGGAGCGTCAGCGCTGTGATGCTGTGACGGAGCGCTGTGATGCTGTGACGGAGCGCTGTGATGTGGTGACGGAGCGTCAGCGCTGTTATGCTATGACGGAGGGTCAGCGCTGTGATGCTGTGCGGAGGGGGAAAGAAATGGGCAGAATTTATTTTACCCTGATGCCTCTGTTCACCTACATATAAATAGGTACCTGGGAGTTGGACAGCTGCTACGGGCTGCTTCCTCGTGTGTGTGTGTGTGTGTACTCTTCTCTTCTGCTTCTCCTCTGGGGGGGACCTGTGGGGTCTGGGGTGAGCGGGAGCTGAGGATCTGGTATGGGGAGACTGGTGGAGGAGGAAGGGTTTGGGTTGGTTGGGAGATTGGGGGTGGGTGAAAGGGGGTAGGTTGGGGGGAGTGAGAGGGGGAGGGTTGGGTGGGGTGTGAGGGGGAAGGGTTGGGGGAGGGAGACGGGGAGGCTGGGGGGGGGGCGCATAGGGGAGGAGAGGCTTGGGCTGATGGAGGGGAAGGGGGGGTGGGGGCTTGGGGGGCGTGGGGGTAAAGGAAGGCTGAAGTGGGTGAGGAAGAGGGGAGGGATAAGGGGAGTGGTGGAGAGGGGAAGGCTTAGGTGAGATGGTTGAGAGTGTGGGGTCTTAGGGGGTGTAAGGGGGAACGGAGGGCTTGGGGGTGTGAGAGACGGGAGGGCATGTGGGAGAAGGGAGAGCTTGGGGGATGGGGGAGAAAGGAGGTCCTGAGGAGAGGGGTGATTGGGAGGAGGGGGTATGGTGCACTAGGTGGGTACTTATTGCGGAGCTGTCAGGGAATGGGCGGGCACCGCTCCTGTGCCAGGTAAGTCCACCACGGGCTCACCATAGCCCGTGCTACTTGCCCCGCTCCTGTGTCAGGTAAGTTACGGGCTCCCCATAGCCCGTGCTGCTGGGAACTTGTTCAGAGTAGCTGACTCTATAACAACAACAACAACAACAACAACAGGGGGATGGGCTACACGGGCACCACTCCTGATCCAGGTAAGTCCACTACGGGCTCAATATAGCCCGTGCTACTTGCCCAGCTCCTGTGCCAGGTTAGCTACGGGCTCAATATAGCCCGTGCTACTTGGAACTTGTTCCGAGTAGCTGACTCAATAACAACAACAGCAGGAGATAGGGCAGGCAAATAGGTGTGTACTCACCTATTTGTGCTTGCGGGGGTTGAGCTCAGGTTCTTTGGTCCCGCCTCTCAACCGTCAATCAACAGGTGTACAGATTCCTGAGCCTATTGGGCTCTATCATATCTACACTTAAAACTGTGTATGGAGTCAGCCTCCACCACATCACTTCCTAATGCATTCCATTTGTCAACCACTCTGACACTAAAAAAGTTCTTTCTAATATCTCTGTGGCTCATTTGGGTACTCAGTTTCCACCTGTGTCCCCTTGTGCTTGTGCCCCATGTGTTAAATAGCCAGTCTTTATCTACCCTATCAATACCCTTTATGTGTGTGTGTGTGTGTGTGTATTCACCTAGTTGTGTTTGCGGGGGTTGAGCTTTGCTCTTTCGGCCCGCCTCTCAACTGTCAATCAACTGTTTACTAATTACTTTTTTTCCCACTCCATACACACACACACACCCCAGGAAGCAGCCCTTGACAGCTGACTAACTCCCAGGTACCTATTTACTGCTAGGTAAGAGGGGCATCAGGGTGAAAGAAACTCTGCCCATTGTTTCTATCCGGCGCCAGGGATCGAACCCGGGACAACAGGATCACGCATCCAGTGTCCTGTCCGCTCACCCGCCGACTCCCTTAGATGGCGAAGGGCAGGGAAGGTGGTCAAGGGCAGGGAAGGTGGTGAAGGGTAGGGAAGGTGGTGAAGGGCAGGGAAAGTGAAGGGCAGGGAAGGTGGTGAAGGGTAGGGCAGGTGGTGAAGGGCAGCTAGGGAAGGTGGTGAAGGGCAGCTAGGGAAGGTGGTGAAGGGCAGAGGAGGTGGTGCAGGGCAGGAAAGGTGGTGAAGGGCAGGGAAGGTGGTGAAGGGCAGGGAAGGTGGTGAAGGGCAGGAGAGGTGGTGAAAGGTAGGGAAGGTGGTGAAGGGTAGGGGAGGTGGTGAAGGGTACAGAAGGTGGTGAAGGGTAGGGAAGGTGGTAAAGGGCAGGGAAGGTGGCGAAGGGCAGGGGAGGTGGTGAAGGGTAGGGGAGGTGGTGAAGGGCAGGGAAGGTGGTAAAGGGCAGGGAAGGTGGCGAAGGGCTGGGGTGGTGGTGAAGGGTAGGGAAGGTGGTGAAGGGTAGGGGGCGGTGGTGAAGGGCAGGGTAGGTGATGAAGGGCAGGGAAGGTGGTGAAGGGTACAGAAGGTGGTGAAGGGTACAGAAGGTGGTGAAGAGTAGGGGCGGCGGTGAAGGGTAGGGGTAGTGGTGAAGAGTAGGGGCGATGGTGAAGGGTAGGGGTGGTGGTGAAGAGTAGGGGAGCTGGAGAAGGGCACAGAAGGTGGTGAAGGGCAGGGGAGGAGGTGAAGGGTAGGGAAGGTGGTGAAGGGTACAGAAGGTGGTGAAGGGTACAGAAGGTGGTGAAGGTGGGGGCGGTGGTGAAGGGTAGGGAAGGTGGTAAAGGGCTGGGAAGGTGGCGAAGGGTAGGGGTGGAGGTGAAGAGTAGGGGGAGGTGGTGAAGGGTACAGGAGGTGGTGAAGGGCAGGGGAGGAGGTGAAGGGTTGGGAAGGTGGTGAAGGGTAGAGGAGGTGGTGAAGGGTAGGGGCGGTGGTGAAGGGTAGGAGAGGTGGTGAAGGGTAGGGGCGGTGGTGAAGGTTAGGGGCGGTGGTGAAGGGTAAGGCAGGTGGTGAAGGGCAGGGGAGGTGGTAAAGGGTAGGGGAGGTGGTGAAGGGTAGGGGCGGTTGTGAAGGGTAAGGAAGGTGGTGAAGGGCAGGGAAGGTGGTGAAGGGTAGGGGAGGTGGTGAAGGGCAGGGAAGGTGGTGAAGGGTAGGGAAGGTGGTGAAGGGTAGGGAGGGTGGTGAAGAGCAGGGAAGGTGGTGAAGGGTAGGGGAGGTGGTGAAGGACAGGGAAGGTGGTGTAGGGCAGGGAAGGTGGTGAAGGGCAGGGAAGGTGGTGAAGGGCAGGGAAGGTGGTGAAGAGCAGGGAAGGTGGTGAAGGGCAGGGAAGGTGGTGATGGGCAGGGAAGGTGGTGAAGGGCAGGGAAGGAGGTGAAGGGCAGGGAAGGTGGTGAAGGGCAGGGAAGGTGGTGAAGGGCAGGGAAGGAGGTGAAGGGCAGGGGAGGTGGTGAAGGGCTGGGAAGGTGGTGATGGGCAGGGAAGGTGGTGAAGGGCAGGGAAGGTTGTGAAGGGCAGGGAAGGTGGTGAAGGGCAGGGAAGGAGGTGAAGGGCAGGGAAGGTGGTGAAGGGCAGGGAAGGTGGTGCAGGGCAGGGAAGGAGGTGAAGGGCAGGGAAGGTGGTGAAGGGCAGGGAAGGTGGTGAAGGGCAGGGAAGGTGGTGAAGGGCAGGGAAGGTGGTGAAGGGCAGGGAAGGTGGTGAAGGGCAGGGAAGGAGGTGAAGGGCAGGGAAGGTGGTGAAGGGCAGGGAAGGTGGTGAAGGGCAGGGAAGGAGGTGAAGGGCAGGGAAGGTGGTGAAGGGCAGGGAAGGTGGTGAAGGGCAGGGAAGGTGGTGAAGGGTAGGGGAGGTGGTGAAGGGCATGGAAGGTGGTGAAGGGCAGGGAAGGTGGTAAAGGGTAGGGAAGGTGGTGAAGGGCAGGGAAGGTGGTGAAGGGCAGGGAAGGTGGTGAAGGGCAGAGAAGGTGGTGAAGGACAGGGAAGGTGGTGAAGGGCAGGGGCGGTGGTGAAGGGATTAACTTGATTATAACGACCTTTGATTTCGTTGTGCCATAGTCTCCCCGGGCGGCTTGGCGCCTTCTTTTGATAATTACTTGTATTCCATCCTGGGATCAATGTCCCCCGTGGTCCGGTCTCTGTTTAGACGATACAACGACGGCCGCGCTTATTGATGGTTGGCGCTCGATCCTCGACCATCTAGTTCAAATTAAAGTGCGTTTATTTAGATAATAAAATACATCTCAAAGTACCACCCTGCTGGGTGGCCAAGGTGCCTCTTGCTGGATGGTCAAGGTGCCCCCTGCTGGGTGGCCAAGGTGCCTCCTGCTGGGTGGCCAAGGTGCCTCCTGCTGGGTGGTCAAGGTGCCCCCTGCTGGGTGGTCAAGGTGCCCCCTGCTGGGTGGCCAAGGTGCCCCCTGCTGGGTGGTCAAGGTGCCTCCTGCTGGATGGTCAAGGTGCCTCCTGCTGGGTGGCCAAGGTGCCTCCTGCTGGATGGTCAAGGTGCCTCCTGCTGGGTGGTCAAGGTGCCCCCTGCTGGGTGGTCAAGGTGCCTCCTGCTGGGTGGTCAAGGTGCCTCCTGCTGGATGGTCAAGGTGCCCCCTGCTGGGTGGCCAAGGTGCCCCCTGCTGGGTGGCCATGGTGCACCCTGCTTGATGGTCAAGGTGCCTCCTGCTGGATGGTCAAGGTGCCTCCTGCTGGATGGTCAAGGTGCCTCCTGCTGGGTGGCCAAGGTGCTCCCCGCTAGGTGGCGAAAGTGCCCCTTGCGGGGTGGCCAAGGTGCCCCCTGCGGGGTGGCCAAGGTGCACCCTGCTGGGTGGCCAAGGTGCCCCTTGCTGGGTGGCCAAGGTGCACTCTTCTTGGTGGCCAAGGTGCCCCTTGCTGGGTGGCCAAAGTGCCAACTGCTGGGTGGCCAAGGTGCCCCCTGCTGGGTGGCCAAAGTGCCCCCTGCTGGGTGGCCAAGGTGCCCCCTGCTGGGTGGCCAAGGTGCCTCCTGCTGGGTGGCCAAGGTGCCTCCTGCTGGGTGGCCAAGGTGCCCCCTGCTGGGTGGCCATGGTGCCCCCTGCTGGGTGGCCAAGGTGCCCCCTGCTGGATGGCCAAGGTGCCCCCTACTATGTGGCCAAGGTGCCCCCTACTGGGTGGCCAAGGTGCCCCTTGCTGGGTGGCCAAAGTGCCCCCTGCTGGGTGGCCAAGGTGCCCCCCTGCTGGGTGGCAAAGATGCCTCTTGCTGGGTGGCCAAAGTGCCCCCTGCTGGGTGGCCAAAGTGCCCCCTACTGGGTGGCCAAGGTGCCCCTTGCTGGGTGGCCAAAGTGCCCCCTGCTGGGTGGCCAAGGTGCCCCCCTGCTGGGTGGCAAAGATGCCTCTTGCTGGGTGGCCAAGGTGCCCCCTACTGGGTCGCCAAGGTGTGGGATATTTGGGTTTGATTCTGATTAATTAATAATTAAAGTAGTAAATTAAATTACGAAGGACCACCCGCTTTTAAAGTAAAGAGGGAAACTGAGAATTTGAGATCATTAGATAAAATTCTAGAGAAAACCAGTGACTATGGAAATGACTAGAAAATATGATCATAAGAATAATTAATGGGCTGTATTATTAAAACCAAACCTCAAACACCTACATTGGGGGGTTATTACTGGAGGTCAGTACGTCCAGGAATCAGTGTTGTTCGTTCACTAATTCTATTAATAATAATCTAATCCTATAATTAATGTTGAAAATAATATCATTCATACAAAGAAGAACATGAATATGAGCATAATAATGAGTTACAGTAAATCACACATTATGTTGTACATTCTGAATGTATCAAATTGCAAAGTTATGAATAAAAAGAAATAAGCCTTAGCTGGTAATAGATTCCTTTAGATAACCCTGGCAGTCCTCTTAATCTCCAAGTCTGGTACACCGACGAATGACACGGTTAGCATGGAGAAGACAGCATGAGGAATTCGTCTCTCGAGCTGCAAGATAAATGACTACCAGTAGCAATTGATTTAACTACTCAATACATATTCAAGATTATTGATATCTACAGATAGAATTCTAATCACCTGTTATTAGGTGTTGTCTTGCCGCGTGACGTGCAATCACCCTGCCATTAATACACTGATAAATGATGCATCAAATAAAAGTACTTAACTGTGGGCACTGTGTAAGTATTAAGATTGCCGTAATTACGCATCTCAGGCTCCAGTGAACCAATGGATTGATGCGTTTCAAGCTGGCTGATCACGTGTCGTCAGGAACCAAGTCTAGGGGCCCTTATTTAACACCAGCACTAGTTGAAGATATTATCTGCAAGGTCGTTCACGCCTCACAGTGGCGGCTTTCATCTGTGGATAGACACACGTGTCCTATTTGCTGGACAATGGCGTCTTTTGTGAGTACGGTAAGCGCAGGTCTGCCTCTCTTCGGTTCCCCACGTGTACGTGTACCGAGCGCCTCACCGACTGAGGATGGCGTCGCGTCCCTCCCCCCACGCCGAGTCGACGTTCATTACACAAATTATTGGCATGAACATTAATATTTCTCGCATTCGCGCTTGAAACTCTAAAGACTGGACGGGTTTATTATTTAGAGGAACGGAATATTATTATTTAACTATTTAAGAATAGTAAAGATATTAGGGAGAGGAATTAATGTCTCCCCATAGCATTCATTGATGACGCTACCTCTATCGCGAGGTAAACGTTTTGATTCTAAAGCTCTATTCGGCTTTTAGTTAGAGAACAATTCGTCTGCAATCAGTTGCCATACAGAATGCTTTAATTATGGAGAATCGTATTTAATTCTCACACAAATTGTATATAATGTGTTTTACTGTAAAGAAATCTGACGCAATACTGGCGTCAGATGACGTTAGAATTCTAGCCTAATGCACAGATGAATTATTAGTACAGGAGAATTCTACGAGTTGTTAATTTTACTTACTACAATATTAATATGGTTAGTAATAAGTAATGAGAATACAACAATGCTGTATTCGATGTTGGAAATATCCAACATAACTCCGGGGGGGGGGGGGGGGTTCCCAGGGTCGCAGTGTACTGTGTTGTACTGACCTATCCCGAAGTGATATTAAGATTAATACATTAGTATGTTAGTATGTTAGTATGTTAGTACACACATAATGAACGTCCCGGATTTATCAAGGACTTACAAGAATTTAAGTCTTGTTATTCACATGTCAACTGAAACATGTTGTTTGTAGCCTACACAATATTTATAAATTTAACTCTCCCAATTTAAACTAACAGACTCTACAGTGATACGATATCTTGGGTCATAGTGACGTGTAATGTTTCGTTACATGATATCACATCGTAGTATCAGTATAGTTTTCTTAGTGGGAAATGAAGGAAATTATTCTTCTTCAGAGTTATAATAGGCTCGCAAATTCCGTCTACATTGTTGAGCTGCAGCTCTAGTGGGACGGTTGCTTGGAGGAACAAATTCATTGTCCTCTGAAATTACTGGGGAAACTGGATCTGACTGATATTCTTGTTCAGTCAATTCTAGGGGAACCAGCTTCTCTAAAGTTTTTAGAGTAGTGTTGCCTTTGCATAAGACTTTAACCACTCTTAGGATACCTTGTCGATCTGGGTGGATGGTGACGATTTTTCCTATAGGCCACTCGGACCTTGGCCCATCACTGTCGACTAGTACAAGGTCTCCAGGTTTTAATTGTACCTTATTGTAAGGACTCGAAGCTCCGTAGTGGTATTCTCGTAGAGCGGTGAGGTATTCTCGAGTCCACACCTCATTCCACCTGTTGATAACTCTAGAAAGATGTTGGTAGCTTTCCACCAAGTCTCCTCTGGTCACATGGGATGGGTCTACAGGGTCCTCTTCGGTTAAAGGGATGAGAGGGCTCAGTAGACCTCCATGGATCAAGTGAGAGGGGCTCAGTGGTTCTCTCTGGGTGTAATCATCAGACAGGTAGGTGATCTGGCGGTTATTGACTCGCGCCTCGATTTCCACAACAATAGTTTGGAGTTCTGAGTAACTGACCTTTTGTCGGTGCAACGTTTTCCTTAGACATCTTTTGACTGTGCCTACCATTCGCTCATAGAACCCACCTTGCCAAGGGGCTCTTGGTGCTATGAATTTCCAGTGACATTGTCTTCTTTGTAAGACTGATTGCACTTCAGGGTGGTTCCAGACTTCTCGTAGACAACTTTCTCCCGCTACAAAATTAGATCCGTTGTCTGATATCATTAATCTAGGACATGATCGACGGGCAGCAAATCTGCAGAAAGCTTGAATGAAAGCTTCAGCACTCATGTCTGGGGTGACCTCTAAGTGCACGCCTCTGGTTGTAGCACAGGTAAAGAGACAAATGTACGCCTTTACTGGTATATTATCTGGGTTACCAGTGAGGAGTAAGGCTCCTGTATAATCTACTCCAGTTGTTTCGAATGGACGAAGATGAACTACTCGCTCTTCTGGGAGTGGAGGAGGTCCTGGGTAAGGACAGACTCTAGCGTCGTATCTCTTACAGATTACACAAGATTTGATAATGGTCTTAACAGTCTGACGACCTTGAGGAAGCCAGTACTTTTGTCTAAGATCGGTGAGAGTATCTAAAACTCCACCATGTAGGGTACCATATTGATGGTGATGTAAGACAAAAAGTTTAGTTATGATGTGGTGGCGAGGTAAAAGGATTGGGTTCTTAGTGTCTAAGTCAATCTTTGCATGTAGCAAACGTCCTCCACATCGTAGTATGTTATGAGTGTTGACATCGTACCAGATGCCCAGAGATTTAGTGAGTTTATCCGGAAGATTCTCAAATTCGCTTCCGTAAGTCTCTTGCTGCGCCCGCTTAATCCAATAATGAACAGGATTGGGGAATTTGTGTCGTATTCCTATTTTAGAGAGGAAATCAAACACGTGTGCAGTCACTCGTAACAATTTGCTTAAATTAGAATAATGATGAGGATTAATGGCTAATGTTCGCTGAGGCTCTGGTTCCTTCATGGGAGTGGTGATATTGGTCACGATGACTTGTGGCTTTTGTTTGGGCCACTGACCACCAACAAGCCATGAAGGTCCATTGAACCACAGCGAAGATTTGACAAGTTGTTTTAATGTCAATCCTCTTGACAAATAATCGGCAGGATTGTCCTTAGTAGGGACATGTCTAAACTTATAACCTGCGGATAAATCATGAATCTCCCTGACGCGATTACTGACGTAAGGGGTTTTGTTGTTGTTGTTTCTTACCCATTGTAAGACTGCCTCGTTGCCTGACCACACTACAATCTCACCAAAGTGGATATTACTGAGTGTCTTTGCCAGGCAATGGGCTAACCTTACTCCCACTAGCAATGCGGTCAACTCCATCTGAGGTAAGGATCTCTTTTTGATGGGAGCAACTCTTGCTTTTGATGTGAGTAAAATTGATTGAGCACTGTTAACTAAATAGGCTACTGCGCCATATGCTTTGCCAGAGGCATCGCAAAAAACGTGCAAATTGGTGGGTAAGTTTGGTCCCGAGGCATTACGTGGAAATTTCAAAACACCTAACTGATTAAAATCCGTTGAGAGTATTTGCCATTTGGCTTGTAACTCACTTGGTAACGGATCATCCCATCCCATATGTTGTTGCCAGCACTCCTGCATTAGGAGTTTGCCCCTTATTAATATAGGACTAAGTAGGCCTAAAGGGTCAAATGGTTGACTGACAAATGAGAGCAGTGTTCTCATGGTAAGGGTTGAGTTATCAGTTTGCACTGACTTGACATTCATTTCGTCAGTGTTGGTGTTCCATTCCACGCCTAGAACCTTTAAGCTACTGGGTACCTGATAATCGGGAAATTCCTTCTCGATTAACTGGTTAAGTAGTTTATTATTTGAGGCCCATGACTGTAGAGGCATATTAGCTCCTAACAGTTCACGGTTAGCCTCATGGTAGATTTCTACCAGATCAGCTTGATCATTAGTTGTCCCCTGGAAATTGTCGACATATAAGTTGTCGCTAATGGTTGCCTTATAAGGGCTATCTGATTTCCTCAAATGCGTGTCCAATGTTGCTTGCAAAAGAAACGGTGAGGATGTAGCACCAAATAATACAGAGGCGAACCGATAGGTGATTATTTCACTATTAGGATCCAGTGGATCCTTGTACCAGAGGAATTTTGTGTAGTCACGATCCTCCTCCTGCAATCCTACTCGGAGAAAGGCTTTGCTGATGTCAGCAGTGTAGGCAAAAATGCCTGTGCGAAATCGCAACAATACGTCATGTAGCCTTTGTGTTAGGCTAGGTCCCGTTTGGAGACATTCATTTAGAGACACACTATTAGGCTTTACTTTAGCACTGCAATTAAAGACAATACGAATAGGTGTTGTCAGTGAGTCTTTCACCACAGCATGGTGTGGTAAATAATGACCTGTTTTTCGGTCATCGTGTTCAACAACTTCAATGAACTTATTGTTAAGTTGTTGTTGGATAAGTTGGTGATACATGGTTAATTTTTCTGGCTGCTTCTGCAGTCGTGTTAATTGAGACCGCAATTGTGAGGCTGCCATAATATAATTCACTGGAAGTTGGGGATGATCTAACTTCCATGGGAGTCTTACCCAGTATTGTTTATTTGAGTGGACAACCGTATCCAGATATTGCTGGTAAGTCCATGTATCATCAGGACTTGGTTGCTCAGGGATGATGCCTAACGTATCTAGATCCCACAAACGATGTATTGGTGGGTCAGACTCAATGTCCTCGGCTATTTCCCTGAAGCGTAGGGGCGACTGCTCTAAGCCTAGTCACGCCACAATTACATTATTGGTTTGTTGGTTTGTGGGCGCTGGACCTTGTCTGAAAAGCACGGGTCCTGTGAGCAATTTGCCACCTGCGGACGACAACAAATTCATACCATGTTGTCTAGTGCATCCAGTGATAAACTTGTAGTAATGATCCGCGCCTATTAATATTCCAATATCTGTGAGACAATCGGAATTTATTTTATGATCCGCTAGCCTCATGCGGTTTCGCTTAAGGTGTCTCGCTGTGCGAGCTAATCCTGTGACCTGCAGGTCCGTAGGAATCTTATCCACTACCACCGCATGGATTGGGCTAGCAGAGGATCCTAGTCTAACTAGTAATTTAACTACCTTGTAGTCACGTGGTCCACTATTTGATAGGAAACCAGAAATGTTTAACTTCACACTTTTGGTAGGTTTTAAATTTAAATCATCTACCAACTGTTGTGTGATGAAGGTTTTTTGGGAACTTTGGTCAAAGAGACCTCTACTGTTAATTCTAGATCTTCGATTTATCAATTTAAGCTGAGCAGTAGGCAAGGTAGTACTGTTGCCTGACTCAGTAGCGAGTACATTCACTTCGTGATGTACTTTACAATATTGCACTGCAGTAGAATTAGTAAAATTCTCTCCAGTGGTCATAGTAGGTGTAGGAGATTTCCTACATAAGGCGTAGTGGTGTACACCCTGTTTACAACGGTTGCAAGTACGTAGTGGTACTGCACATTTCTTGGGATCATGAGAACCCATACATTTAGTGCATTTGTGCAATTCCTGTAACCTTTTAACTCTAGCGTTATACGTAGGATAAGCAGAGCATTGATAAGTGGTGTGTTCCTGATTGCAGAACAGACACTTTCTTTGATTAATAGACTTTGTCTCTTTAGTAGACAAGTCATGAGTTATCTCTGAAGGAGATACTGAGTAGATACCTACATTTCCACTTCCCTTCTTGTTGGATGGAGTAGATTTGGATTTATATTTATTAGACTTACTTGGAGTCTGTTTAGGTTTGACTGAAATATCAGTATTAATTGGTTTGGACTCAGGTTTAATTTTGTCATGAGTCTTTAACCTATTAACTGTGATCCTCAACCCCTCGAAAATCTGATCGAGAGTAAGAAACACAGTATTATAATGTGAGCAGAGCTCTGTCAAGACGTTTCGAGGTAATTTCCTCTGTAACAATAGCTTGATAGACCATTCAGAACTAGGTATATTAACCTTAGTACCTAAGGCCTTTACTAGAGACTCTACTTCTAGTCTGAAGCTTTGAAGTGACTCTGGTCTACTGTTTGGTGCATTCAGATCTAGTAATTGATAATAAAGGGTGGCTATACTTAACTCTTTGTTGCAATAGTTCAACTTCAGGAGTTTTATAGCTTCCTCATAATTACTCTCATTAAGATTAAGGTTATGTATGACCTTTTTAGCCTCTTCTTTGAGAAGACTGAGTAGGTATGAAAATTTAGAAACTTTGTCTAGAGACTGTTTCTTATGGATGTGAACTTCAAAGGAAGTCCAAAAATTATCCCAATTTTCTGTATCTAATCCTGAAAAGGTGGGCAAGTCTAGAGTAGGTAAACGAACCTCAGGTAAGTGATTATTGAAGTGAGACCCAGTGTTGCTGGCATTGGATCCAGACTGTTTGATTAATTTAGATAGCCTGAAAATTTTATCATGAGTCTTCATGTTGGGAGATGTCGTTTACTATTTGACTTACTTCCTCAGGGTCAATTTCTACAGTATTTAGCAGAGCAAGATAAGATTGACCTGCAGTTCTGACTTAATCAAATTTCAGATCAGCCAATCTAACTGTTGACTCTAAGTGATAAGAGTCAATGGGATTATCTTTAGTTAAGTCATCAGCCTTATTGATTAATCTGTTCAAGTGACCTTTAAGGCCAATGTAGGTTCTCCTCAATTGTTCAGGAGTAGCCATGTTGGGCTTAGGTTCAAACTTCACAGTGTTAGGGTATGTATTACTAATGAAGCTTGGATACTTGTTCATTAGTGAACAGGTAACATTAATTGTAGTCTAAATTAAGGTGACTACTTTATGGTTTACCTCACTTGAGGTTGAATGTACCTACCTACCTAACAACAAATAGCTAGATATTTTGTGTACTGTCTGAACTCCACCATTAGTTCTCGTCCGGTTAGCTCATCCTTATCACCATCAGAGTTAATGGAGATAATCCAGCAATGCACAAAATAGATACACAAAATAATGCATACAAGAGAAATATTATGGAGATACTCCAATCAGAGTTATCTCAAAATTTATCCCACCCTGTAGAGGGTCAGCACAAATAATGTAATATATACACAACACTGACTAGTTTTAGATCTAGTCGTAATAATTCCTAACTAAGAACTATAAAATTATTTAGTCTGGGCTTGTACCAAATTCAGCACAATCTCAGCCTAAATTCTACCTAATAACATGGGTAAAGATTATTGTGGTGCAATAAGATAAATATAGTTGTGCTGTATTTTTGGGTTTTTGTTTTATAAGAGTGCTCTTGCACACACAGGTGAATAATTATGTACAGTTAAGTTTGGCTTGCTAGCCACAGCCTTTTGTGATGGTTGATGGTGTTAATTAACTTGTCAACCACATGCAACCTAGATTCCCCTGACAAATGTACACCGTCTCTAGTCAGGTTCTGTCTGTAAGGTCTGGCTGTAAATTGTATATATGTGGCATCCAATCTCACTCGTTTTTTCAGCCTGAAATTTATGTACTTAGCAGCTCTCAGGTAGTATTCCGGAGTTACTCCCCAACGATTATCTTGGCTTGGTTGGCGAGGCTCCACTAATGTGAATACTACTGATTCACTGATGAGCTTGAAAGAAGAAATTATGTTTTTGAGGTGTTTGATCACCTCGGCTGGATGACGATTGGGGTGGATGTCATTGCCACCTAAATAGATGATGGTTAGGTGGTGAGGCCACTCTAACGCAGGTGTTAGGGTGGTGTTATTGTAAAAGTTGTGAGCTGTTGCTCCTGGTGACCTAAAGATTCTCACCTCGGTGTGAGGTATAGGTCTAAGTGTTGTGGGTAATTGGCTATGACCCACTAAAGCCACTTTATACATGAGGTAAAAGTAGCAATATGTTAGTGTGATCTAGGCTAACTGATGTGTTACAATGTTAGTTGACACAATTGATTAAATAGTTCGTCGATTAAATAGATTGCCGTAATTACGCATCTCAGGCTCCAGTGAACCTATGGATTGATGCGTTTCAAGCTGGCTGATCACGTGTCGTCAGGAACCAAGTCTAGGGGCCCTTATTTAACACCAGCACTAGTTGAAGATATTATCTGCAAGGTCGTTCACGCCTCACAGTGGCGGCTTCCATCTGTGGATAGACACACGTGTCCTATTTGCTGGACAATGGCGTCTTTTGTGAGTACGGTAAGCGCAGGTCTGCCTCTCTTCGGTTCCCCACGTGTACGTGTACCGAGCGCCTCACCGACTGAGGATGGCGTCGCGTCCCTCCCCCCACGCCGAGTCGACGTTCATTACACAAATTATTGGCATGAACATTAATATTTCTCGCATTCGCGCTTGAAACTCTAAAGACTGGACGGGTTTATTATTTAGAGGAACGGAATATTATTATTTAACTATTTAAGAATAGTAAAGATATAAGGGAGAGGAATTAATGTCTCCCCATAGCATTCATTGATGACGCTACCTCTATCGCGAGGTAAACGTTTTGATTCTAAAGCTCTATTCGGCTTTTAGTTAGAGAACAATTCGTCTGCAATCAGTTGCCATATAGAATGCTTTAATTATGGAGAATCGTATTTAATTCTCACACAAATTGTATATAATGTGTTTTACTGTAAAGAAATCTGACGCAATACTGGCGTCAGATGACGTGAGAATTCTAGCCTAATGCACAGATGAATTATTAGTACAGGAGAATTCTACGAGTTGTTAATTTTACTTACTACAATATTAATATGGTTAGTAATAAGTAATGAGAATACAACAATGCTGTATTCGATGTTGGAAATATCCAACACAAGGTGCCCCCTGCTGAGTAGCCAAGGTGCCCCTTGCTGGGTGGCCAAAGTGCCCCCTGCTGGGTGGCCGAGGTGCCCCCCTGCTGGGTGGCGAAGGTTCCTCTTGCTGGGTGGCCAAAGTGCCCCCTGCTGAGTGGCCAAGGTGCCCCCTGCTGAGTGGCCAAGGTGCCTCTTGCTGGGAGGCCAAATTACCCCCTGCTGGGTGGCCAAAGTGCCCTCTGATTTGTGGTCAAGGTGCCCCCTGCTGGGTGGCCAAGGTGCCCCCTGCTGGGTGGCCAAGGTGCCCCCTGCTGGGTGGCCAAGGTGCCCCCTGCTGGGTGGCCAAAGTGCCCTCTGATTTGTGGTCAAGGTGCCCCCTGCTGAGTGGCCAAGGTGCCCCTTGCTGGGTGGCCAGAGTGCCCCCTGCTGGGTGGCCAAAGTGCCCCCTGCTGGGTGGCCAAGGTGCCCCCTGCTGGGTGGCCAAGGTGCCCCCTGTTGGGTGGCCAAGGTACCCCCTGCTGGGTGACCAAGGTGCCCCTTGCTGGGTGGTCAAGGTGCCCCTTGCTGGGTGGCCAAGGTGCCCCCTGCTCGGTGGCCAAAGTGCCCCTTTCTGGGCGGCCAATGTGTCCCCTGCTGGGTGGCCAAGGTGCCCCCTGCTGGGTGGCCAAGGTGCCCCCTGCTCGGTGGCCAAAGTGCCCCCTGCTGGGTGGCCAATGTGCCCCCCTGCTCTGTGGCCAGGGGCCTCCTGCTGGGTGGCCAAGGTGCACCCTGCTGGGTGGCCAAGGTGCACCCTGCTGGGTGGCCAAGGTGCACCCTGCTGGGTGGCCAAGGTGCCCCCTGCTGGGTGGCCAAGGTGCCCCCCTGCTCTGTGGCCAGGGGCCTCCTGCTGGGTGGCCAAGGTGCACCCTGCTGGGTGGCCAAGGTGCCCCCTGCTCGGTGGCCAAAGTGCCCTTTGCTGGGTGGCCAAAGTGCCCCCTGCTGGGTGGCCAAGGTGCCCCTTGCTGGGTGGCCAAGGTGCACCCGGCTGGGTGACCAAGGTGCCCCCTGCTGGGTGGCCAAGGTGCCCCCCTGCTCGGTGGCCAGGGGCCTCCTGCTTGGTGGTCAAGGTGCCCAATGCTGGGTGGCCAAAGTGTTCCATGCTGAGAGGTCAACATGCTTGAAGATAAGGGTCTCCAACATCCCGAACGGGGCAGGAACATTCCCATTTCTTTCATCAGAGAGAAATAAGACAGACCAACACTGTTAATGCAATTTAAAAAACACGACAACAATCCATTATATGATGAGAGTTCCTTCGTTCTGCTTGTAATTTGCATTTAGTAAAATAAATGTTCCAGCTTCACGAAACACGAATTCCGTGTTGCTGGAATGCTGTCTGAATCAGCAAGCCTCGTCGACTGCACGACGGTTCGAGTCCGTTAGGCTGTTCAATGCTAGAGTGTCTCTGAGTCTGTGAGTCCACCGGAATGGCTTTTACAGACCTAGATGGAAATTAAACCAATCTTGATTTGATTTTCAGCTTACAGTTTACGGAAGGGTATATCCGCTTACTGAAAGAATTTTGTATTAGATTTCACAGTGTTTATTGTGCATAATTTGCTAGAAATTGATGCTTTAATGTTAATTAGGATGCCCTTGATCTCCTGATAGTTCCCTCTTCCGTCAGGCAATATGGTATGAAACTGTATTAGACGCCTAGATGGGGAACTTAGGTGATCTTTCCCTGTTATTTTCAGAATGCATCTGCCTGGAGTGTCGATATGGAGTGGAATGTCTCCTTTCAATATTTCTGCAGTATGGAAGGTCAAAATTATTAGTGTTGTTACATTTCTGAGAGAGAGAGAGAGAGAGAGAGAGAGAGAGAGAGAGAGAGAGAGAGAGAGAGAGAGAGAGAGAGAGAGAGAGAGAGAGAGAGAGAGAGAGAGAGAGAGAGAGAGAGAGAGAGAGAGAGAGAGAGAGGGAGAGGGAGAGGGAGAGGGAGAGGGGGAGAGAGAGGGGGAGAGAGAGAGGGAGGGAGAGAGAGAGAGAGAGAGAGAGAGAGAGAGAGAGAGAGAGAGAGAGAGAGAGAGAGAGAGAGAGAGAGAGAGAGAGAGAGAGAGAGAGAGAGAGAGAGAGAGAGAGAGAGAGAGAGAGAGAGAGAGAGAGAGAGAGAGAGAGAGAGAGAGAGAGAGAGAGAGAGAAAGCAACACAAAAACAGAAGGATAGAGAAAGTTATCCAACAACGTATCCCCTAAATTATCTGGTGTCACATGGCTGTCTAGTGGACGGACGGGCGGAAGACTTTGTCGTGGAGATCTTAAAGAATTTTGGCAGGATCTTGAAGCCGAATTTAACTTATATCTACTAAAAGGTGTAAGGTTGTCCCCTGTAGTAAAGCTGACGTTGCTTCTACTACTTTGGCTAATACTATTACTGCTCTTATATTGATAACAATAATATGAGTGAACAAATCCACAAGGGCCTTGATGTGAGCCCAAACCACAGTGGAAGCATCGGGATCCGCGTGGGGAACAGTAGCACTCCAGGCAGCAATTCTTGTGACCATGTCGTGGTACAGTTGACTAGTGAGCGTCTGAGAACATCCAGAGCATAGGTTCGAACCCATCACGGCCCTTGTGGATTAATTCATTTGATATATCAGGTTACTGTGATTTTTTTGTGTAAAAATATGAATGTTGTTAAAAATTTTAATACAAATGGAAATAACAATAAAGAAACATATAAAAGAAAAAAATCATTACCAATTATATGAAGAATTAAAGAAGAGAAAAAAGACCAATAACAATATTATTTATTTAATTAAAAATATTTAATAACATTAATATTATTATGAAAGCCTCCCAACAGAAGAAACTGGAGGCTTTTTTGTGTATTTTAAAATTAAAATACAATTAATTGTGTATTTCAAATTAAAACATAAATTAACATTGATAAAAACTAATATATATATATATATATATATATATATATATATATATATATATATATATATATATATATATATATATATATATAACTGAAAACTCACACCCCAGAAGTGACTCGAACCCATACTCCCAGGAGCAACGCAACTGGTATGTACAAGACGCCTTAATCCACTTGACCATCACGACCGGACAAAATGAGGTGATAGCCGAGGCTATTTGAACCACCCCACCGCCGACACTCGGATAGTAATCTTGGGCATAGCATTTTACCAAATCACCTCATTCTTTGGGGCACACGTGAGGAACACAAATGCGAACAAGCCTGAATGGTCCCCAGGACAATATGCAACTGAAAACTCACACCCCAGAAGTGACTCGAACCCATACTCCCAGGAGCAACGCAACTGGTATGTACAAGACGCCTTAATCCACTTGACCATCATGACCGGACAAAATGAGGTGATAGCTGAGGCTATTTGAACCACCCCACCGCCGGCACTCGGATAGTAATCTTGGGCATAGCATTTTACCAAATCACCTCATTCTTTGGGGCACACGTGAGGAACACAAATGCGAACAAGCCTGAATGGTCCCCAGGACAATATGCAACTGAAAACTCACACCCCAGAAGTGACTCGAACCCATACCCCCAGGAGCAACGCAACTGGTATGTACAAGACGCCTTAATCCACTTGACCATCACGACCAGACAAAATGAGGTGATAGCCGAGGCTATTTGAACCACCCCACCGCCGGCACTCGGATAGTAATCTTGGGCATAGCATTTTACCAAATCACCTCATTCTTTGGGGCACACGTGAGGAACACAAATGCGAACAAGCCTGAATGGTCCCCAGGACAATATGCAACTGAAAACTCACACCCCAGAAGTGACTCGAACCCATACTCCCAGGAGCAACGCAACTGGTATGTACAAGACGCCTTAATCCACTTGACCATCACGACCAGACAAAATGAGGTGATAGCCGAGGCTATTTGAACCACCCCACCGCCGGCACTCGGATAGTAATCTTGGGCATAGCATTTTACCAAATCACCTCATTCTTTGGGGCACACGTGAGGAACACAAATGCGAACAAGCCTGAATGGTCCCCAGGACAATATGCAACTGAAAACTCACACCCCAGAAGTGACTCGAACCCATACTCCCAGGAGCAACGCAACTGGTATGTACAAGACGCCTTAATCCACTTGACCATCACGACCGGACAAAATGAGGTGATAGCCGAGGCTATTTGAACCACCCCACCGCCGGCACTCGGATAGTAATCTTGGGCATAGCATTTTACCAAATCACCTCATTCTTTGGGGCACACGTGAGGAACACAAATGCGAACAAGCCTGAATGGTCCCCAGGACAATATGCAACTGAAAACTCACACCCCAGAAGTGACTCGAACCCATACTCCCAGGAGCAACGCAACTGGTATGTACAAGACGCCTTAATCCACTTGACCATCACGACCGGACAAAATGAGGTGATAGCCGAGGCTATTTGAACCACCCCACCGCCGGCACTCGGATAGTAATCTTGGGCATAGCATTTTACCAAATCACCTCATTCTTTGGGGCACACGTGAGGAACACAAATGTGTGTTGTCCTGGGGACCATTCAGGCTTGTTCGCATTTGTGTTCCTCACGTGTGCCCCAAAGAATGAGGTGATTTGGTAAAATGCTATGCCCAAGATTACTATCCGAGTGCCGGCGGTGGGGTGGTTCAAATAGCCTCGGCTATCACCTCATTTTGTCCGGTCGTGATGGTCAAGTGGATTAAGGCGTCTTGTACATACCAGTTGCGTTGCTCCTGGGAGTATGGGTTCGAGTCACTTCTGGGGTGTGAGTTTTCAGTTGCATATTGTCCTGGGGACCATTCAGGCTTGTTTGCATTTGTGTTCTTCACGTGTGCCCCAAAGAATGAGGTGATTTGGTAAAATGCTATGCCCAAGATTACTATCCGAGTGCCGGCGGAGGGGTGGTTCAAATAGCCTCGGCTATCACCTCATTTTGTCCGGTCGTGATGGTCAAGTGGATTAAGGCGTCTTGTACATACCAGTTGCGTTGCTCCTGGGAGTATGGGTTCGAGTCACTTCTGGGGTGTGAGTTTTCAGTTGCATATTGTCCTGGGGACCATTCAGGCTTGTTTGCATTTGTGTTCCTCACGTGTGCCCCAAAGAATGAGGTGATTTGGTAAAATGCTATGCCCAAGATTACTATCCGAGTGCCGTCGGTGGGGTGGTTCAAATAGCCTCGGCTATCACCTCATTTTGTCCGGTCGTGATGGTCAAGTGGATTAAGGCGTCTTGTACATACCAGTTGCGTTGCTCCTGGGAGTATGGGTTCGAGTCACTTCTGGGGTGTGAGTTTTCAGTTGCATATTGTCCTGGGGACCATTCAGGCTTGTTTGCATTTGTGTTCCTCACGTGTGCCCCAAAGAATGAGGTGATTTGGTAAAATGCTATGCCCAAGATTACTATCCGAGTGCCGTCGGTGGGGTGGTTCAAATAGCCTCGGCTATCACCTCATTTTGTCCGGTCGTGATGGTCAAGTGGATTAAGGCGTCTTGTACATACCAGTTGCGTTGCTCCTGGGAGTATGGGTTCGAGTCACTTCTGGGGTGTGAGTTTTCAGTTGCATATTGTCCTGGGGACCATTCAGGCTTGTTCGCATATATATATATATATATATATATATATATATATATATATATATATATATATATATATATATATATATATATATATATATATATATGTCGTACATAGTAGCCAGAACGCACTTCTCGGCCTACTATGCAAGGCCCGATTTGCCTAATAAGCCAAGTTTTCCTGAATTATTATATTTTCTCTAATTTTGTTCTTATAAAATGATAAAGCTACCCATTTCATTATGTATGAAGTCAATTTATTTTTATTGGAGTTAAAATTAACATAGATATATGACCGAACCTAACCAACCCTACCTAACCTAACCTAACCTATCTTTATTGGTTAGGGTAGGTATGGTAGCTGAAAAAGTTATGTTAGGTTAGGTTAGGTAGGTTAGGTTGTCGAAAAACAATTAATTCATGAAAACTTGGCTTATTACGCAAATCGGGCCTTGCATAGTAGGCTGAAAAGTGCGTTCTGGCTACTAGGTACGACATATATATATATATATATATATATATATATATATATATATATATATATATATATATATATATATATATATATATATATATATATATATATATATATGTCGTACCTAGTAGCCAGAACGCACTTCTCAGCCTACTATGCAAGGCCCGATTTGCCTAATAAGCCAAGTTTTCCTGAATTAATATATTTTCTCGTATTTTTTTCTTATGAAATGATAAAGCTACCCATTTCATTATGTATGATGTCATTTTTTTTTTACTGGAGTTAAAATTAACGTAGATATATGACCGAACCTAACCAACCCTACCTAACCTAACCTAACCTATCTTTATAGGTTAGGTTAGGTTATGTAACCGAAAAAGTTAGGTTAGGTTAGGTTAGGTAGTCGAAAAACAATTAATTCGTGAAAACTCGGCTTATTAGGCAAATTGGGCCCTGCATAGTAGGCTGAGAAGTGCGTTCTGGCTACTAGGTACGACATATATATATATATATATATATAAACCTAGAAGGGGTACCACCTCTGGTGCAAGTGTAGGGACCCATAGCCTCGGAGAAGAAAATAAAGAGTACTCAGAGAAGACCTTGTGGATCCTCACTGAACACTTTGATATTTTCTTCTCCTACCACCCCTATTCTTTTGTTAAGTGTGTATATTTATCTAACTTTATTTGAAAATGTCATTACACAAAAAAAGTTACAATATTGATTACATGCAGGGTACAAGGCTGCTTGTCTCAAGTTGAAAAGCTCCTCCAGCTCCTCAGATGGCGGGCAGGAACCGTGGATGCAGTGAGCATTTCCTCTCTGGATGGCCACACTAAGGCGCTGAAAAAGAAAACTGGCAGCTCTAGGGTCTCTAGTGGTTTCGATTAGCTTAGACCCCAACTCCTTCAAAAGCT